>NC_092212.1:33221624-33243745 GCF_043381705.1 Parasteatoda tepidariorum | reverse complement strand
ATATGATTAAACTAACAATAATTAAAGTAAAAGCAAAGTAAGTCTGTCAAATTAGCAACGACTACATTTAAGTTACCGTTTTTTATTTAATTACAACTTGATTCTGATTTTGTAAGAATGCTTTTCTGAATCACCCGTCGCCAAGGGGTTAAAAATAAGTTTTCTCGAATGACCCTTTTTTGTATTATGTAACTCAAGAAAAATCTTGATATCCTAGTGGTGACTAACTTCATTTGGTTTCATTGGTGAAAGCCCTTATATAGCAAGACGGAAAAGAGAAAAACCTAGTGTGTAAAACATTTCATTCCAGCATTTTTTTCGAAAAAAATGCAATATCTGTAACTATCAAGATTTCTTTTATAATTCTGGCATATATATAAAACTGCTTCTTTTCCAAGCTAAAGTAGATATTGTTGACAAATTTAAAAAAAGAATAAGTAAACTCCTCCCTAAAACTAGCTTTAAATGAAATGGTTTTACTACCAGCCTTTCCTCTTTTCCGTCTCGCTTTCACCCCTATTTGGTTTCGTTCCAAAAGTGTTTCAATAATTTACACTATTGAGCTTTTATATTAGATTTTATTCTCACTGTCTGCTTTAGTTTTGAAAATAATGATGCACAGTTCATGGCTCATTTATATCCAAGAATAAATCTTTCATTAAAATAATTTTCCTTTATTTGTCCCAATTAACTATTGAAAAGACACTCTGAAGTGATTTCTGATTCAAATATATACAGAGATGCCAACTGCTCCTGACATGCCAAAATAATTTTAAAAAAACGGTAAATATCTACGAAGTAAAATTTGCAAATATTTGATTATTTTTGCTTGCTTTTTTTTATATGTTTAGCAGGATATAACTACGATGACGTGGTGAATTATATAAGCCTACGAATTATTTAGAAATAGTGGTGGATAAAAATCTACTAAATTGAATTTATTATACCAAGAATTATAATTGATAAACTACCACTTTAAAATATATATTTGCTGTCCGGAGTAAGTTAGCATAGCTGTATATAGCATGATGGTTGATGGCTCAATCTGGTTTATTTAAATCAAATGATAACAGAAAAACAATTTTGATACTACTTTTTTTTCAAAGCCTATTGTTTTATTCGATTTATCTAATTCAAAGGCGAATGTAATTGTGTTACGCAAAACCATTTTTTTTCCAAGAGGCGTCTGATATATGGAAGTAAAATTTTATAATTTCATGGCTGTTAGTTTATGCCGAATGTAATCATGTAATTTAAAGCCAACTTATCACAAACTGATTTTTATTTTGAAAGTAAAATTTTACAAATTCCTCTAATTTATGCATTTATTTAAAGTACACAAACAAGATATTGAAAAAGGTGCTAGTAATACATTTAATTAAGATTAATTTTGAAATGAAAAAATATTTTTTTCATAGAAATGTTTAAAATTTTTTTTATAAGAAAGTCAATATTTTTAATCGAATTTCTATTAATGATTTCGACTTTTAATTACATACGGCAATTTAAAGTCGAATGTAAATATGCAAAACAAAATCGACTTTTTTTCTGGCTTTTGATATGAAAGCAAAAATGTATAATTTCATGGCTTCCAACTTGTGCACATTTTGGGAAAGAATCGTTCAAGTGAGAATTTCCATAAATTAAGTTTTGTATGTGATATAAAAGGAAAATGTGATATAAAGGAAAGAAAATAAGTAAAATAAAAAATATTCTATTGTCCTCTATTATGCCGGTGTCATTTTTAATAAATCTTGTATTAAACGATTATTAAAGCCTAAAATAAAATTTGTAGAAAACTCCATCATACAATGCTTTCTTTCGAAATTTACAAAAACTTCTACGAAAATTCCTCAAAACGTTTATGATTTTCAAGATATTTCGGGCTTTTTTCAATAGTTACCAAACATGAATAAAAACAGAATTATGGAAAACAAATTAACGCTTTCCGCTCCTGAGCAGTATGAAAAGGATAATTAAAAGCTCATATCAAAAAAAGTCCATCTCAATTTTTTACGCTTTATATATTTTTTTTAATTTTAAAATACTATTTTGTTATAAATTAAAATTACAAAATTACAACAAAATTTTGTATAATTTTGTTTAGTATTTCTTCTGTTAAAGTAAGAAAACACAAGGTAATAAAATATGTTTTTTAAAAAAAATATCCTATCTTCATGAATATATAAGATAAGTTAACGGAATTTTGTGCAGTTATTGCATATGATAACTAAAATAAATTATACAAGTTATAAGCTTATTGTTATTATTTTTTCGCATAGGGAGCTAAGAAACATATTTTTTCGTTTCTAATTTATTGTGGGCTCCTCAAACACCTCTAAAGTTATAAAACACTTCTCTAAGTATTTCTTCAAACATTTTCCAAGAACTGAAAGTATCTCGAAAGAACTGTAAGTGGCACTATTGTTGTAGAGAAGTAGTATAATGCTTAAAGAATGCAAGAATACATAAATTCATTTTACTAGCTCACATAAAGCTCTTAAAAACAAGTATTTTTGTTTCTTTTGGAACTTCAAGGAATTCAAAAATGTTTGTCGTTTTTTTTTATATCTAAAAAAAGTGCAATTCTCATGTAAAGAAACATTCATGGAAAGAAATACATAATAAATGAATAGTTGCTCATATTTGCGCATAAACAAAAACGTGCATTTGATACGAGCATTCCAATTGTGTCCGTAACTAGTAATAAAATTCAAGAACAGAAGGATTGGGGGCTAATTTAATTAATTTTTTAAATTAATTTTCCTGCGTAATGAATTTCTTATGCGTATGTATTTCCCATACGTTCCTAAATGCATATTACATTTCCTGAAAGAAATTTTTAAAAGTTTTTTTTTTATGAACAGAGTATATCAATGAATAATGCTTATCAGTAGTACATGACTCAGTAGTGGTGGCATATATTTAGCTTAATCTTAAAATTAACCTTAACACGTTCACGCCGGGAAAAGTGAAAATACTGGTACGGGAAAAGAGAAAATACTGGTAGAAGAACTATTTCAATATTAGATAATATTCGGAAGGAGTTAATATATTCTCAACAATAACAATTCACTGTAAGGAAATTTATCACGGCGAAGAAGCAATTCAATATAAAAATTTCATCCGTTAAAAACAATTAGTAGTAATGGATTTTTATTATTCCCGGAAAAAAACTAAAAAAGGAAATTTACTTGTTAGTTTTTACTCAGGTGCGCCACCAAGATGAGAAAATCTAGCGTGACCCACCGGTGGGTCACCCCGGCGTGAACGTGTTAAAGTAACGAGTAATTGAAATTTTGCATTACTTTCGAGGACATTAAGTGCCTTTGCCAAAACTAAACAAGTTGAAAATTTTCTGGAAGAGAAGACCTAAGTATAGCAAAACAAAGGTAATTCACAGACTTATGATTACTAATTCAATTTTTCTATAATATGGCCCAAAACGTTTTTATAATATGAGACCCGTACCAGAGTCATTGAATATAGAAATAGTTATGGGAATGCTGTAAATTGTTGTTCTGCTGCAAATATAGTTGTGGGAATGTTATGTATCTGAATTTGACACCTTTCACCAGGGTTGCTATAGTCGCAATCTAGACATTACAGAAAGGGGAACTTACATCTTGTTATACAAAGAAGTGACATAATGTTTCAATGTATGTTTTTACGCTGAATGAAATAAAATCTCACTCATATCAATACAACTAATATATCAGAAGTCATGAAAGCTTTTATGGATATATAGCACATTACATTGCACTGTTAGAATTTTCATTCTAAAATTATGGTAAAATAACCGTCAGCAGTCCGTGCATCCAATAAACAGTAAAGTTTACGCTAAAGACATTTTTACCTTTGCGGTTTTGAAACCGCTTACAACTAATATGGTTAAAAAATCACGAATACAAAACTGCGCGGTTTTTAACCATTTACAACTAGTATAGTTTCGAAACTGAAAAAAAAAAGAATTTTTACTGGACATGGGAAATAATTTGGCAGCTTTATGGTGATGCTATCTATGCATGTATGACAGCATCGTTTTCTAATTGCCTAGGATCCCAAAAGTGCAGGGCACTGAAAACTCTTTATGTGTCGAAGGGTATGGAGGAAATTTTGTGGTGTCAACGTTGGGACTAAACTCCTGCTCTGTGGGTCATGAGATTGACAAATTAGCCCTCTCGACTATAACATGCACTTGTCTGCAAGAAACTACGGCTTCATTAGGGGGGACCAGTTGGTGCCATAAAATTCTGTTGTTCTTTCAACCGTATTAGTTGAAAGCAGTAAAAGTTTTTCTTGCCATGAATAGTTTGAATTCCATTTTATTTATGGTTATTTGATCATTTTGTTTAAATATGGTAGATTAACAATTAAATAAATTGTTATTTAACCATTTTTTTCAAAGAAATTTCTAACAGTGTGCTGTGCAGGCAAAGTTGTTTTTCCTGTGACTTTTTTTAGGAATTATCAAATGATATAAAACCAAGACAAATGAAATAAAAAATAATTATTAACTACAGTTTAACAATATTTAATGCTTTAGTTTGAATGAATTAACTGCTATGAAATAACTTCATTTACCACCCTCAGACCTAGTAAGACAAAAAATAGAAATCAGTAAATAGTCGTAACCACGTTTATCATATGTACTTTTTATTTTTTTGTGTAATGGCCCAGATAATTTTACAACTTCTTTTGGTCCCTTTTATTTTTTCTCTTGTTTACATCCAACTAACTGATGTTGAACTTGATGTATCGGCTCAACGGTGGTAATGACATATTGTTTCCGATATATTTTTTTTACGTTGAATTAAATAAAATCTCATCCAAGTTGAAAAAACTATTAGTAGCAGTTCAAGAGTTATAAAACTTTCCATAGATAAAAAGTGTTTTGCACTCATGCATACAAAAGCGTTTGACATTGCTATATATACAAGCAATGTATTAGATAGTACGTATGAGTTTACTTTTAATCGTTTGAAATCAAACCAAATTAATTGAATTAACAATTTTTAAGTTAAAAGAGCTAAAATGCTGAAAAACTACAGTTTTTGATTTTCACCTACTTACGCATCTACATTTCTATCTATGCAACCAAAACTGCATATAGCAATGTCAAACATCTAAACTGATAAAAGTCAAAATTTAAGCTGCTTTAGAATAAACTGATCGTCTCAACAGCCTAAATTTCAATTAGATTCAGCGTAAAATAATATTGGAAAGTTGATTTGTTCAAAATAAGGTATTTAATGTTTCTGAAACCATTAATAATAAATTGGTTTTGCTCTCTTTTGACTTGATTCTGTCTCATTTAATTAATCCTAAAAAATTTCATCCTAAAACATTTCTGTCAAATATTTGTAATTTTAGTTAGTAATTAATTACAGTTTTGCCAGACGGGCAAGGCATGTAAAGTTAGCGTGGCGTTCAACGTGCTAACTCAAAAAATTTTCAAAATTTGTTCAGTTTTACGTCTTAAAGCATTAAAAAAAAAACATTTTATTTTATTTTTGCAACATTATTAAATACTTAAAATTATAACAGAAATTCTGAATCGAAAATAATTCATTCAGGAACTTATTCCTTGTCAATAACAAGCTTGTTCCGAAATTAAATAATGATATAAATTAATTTTCCGCTTGCGCAAGAGTTTACTGACGTTATTTCTCAATATTTTATTTGAGCCGCATTCAAACTATATTTATATCAAATAATGATATTTAACTATGACTATTTAATATTAATGAATATTTCTATGCGAAATGTTTCCAAATAATAGCGAGACTAGATAAAAATATTAATTAGTAATGCATATAACTATTTTAAAAACATTTATCAAACAAACTAACTAACTTTAAGTTAGTTTTTTTTTTTAATAAACTTTTGAGAAATAATGTTTCAAATTAATTGCTTGAAAATAAAAATAAATTATGACCTGTTAATTCTAATGTGTATTTTAGTCTTTGACTTTTTAAAACGAGATTTAAAGAAATGGTTGAAACTGAAACACAATAGTATTTCAAACATTTTGGTAAGGCATTATCTTGTTCATATTAATTAATGAATTTACATGAAATATTAATTGGTATTTAAAAAATGATATTTTATAGAACTAGTAATAGAAAAAAATTTACTGTGCAATATAATTATAGCAGCCAAGTTAATTGCCAACTTCAGGGCATCCAATGATCCCTCAAAATTGATTTAGTAGAAGCTAACTTATAATTGAAGCAGTGAGAATGCAACAAGCAGGGATGCCACAGGCTACTAAAAACTAGTAATTAATAAATAGCAAAAATCTATTAAAAGATATAAAAATAACTTTTTCTAACATAGTTCTTTCAGTTTAACTAATGAAACAAAGTGCAAGGAATATTTTTGTTCCAATTATGAATAATTTTCAATGTAAGTCGTAGTTGTGATAATTAGTTACGTTGTTACGATAAATTTAATAGATTAAATAAATAAATAGGAACTGAATTTCTACCACTTCTTACATTTTTAGTCGAATATGACATCCTTAAAAAATGAGAAAAGTTTTGACTAGTAAAATTCAAAGTTTTATTAAAAGAAATTAAAATTAGCATATAATTTTTTTTCAGTTCACTATTGAAAGTGAGTGTAAAAAAAATATTTTGCTTTAAAATAAATTGAAGTGTTAGTCGTAGTTGTAGTTACGATTGAATAAAAATATAATAAATAAATGAAATTGAAGAAAGTTTCTACCACTTTTTAGTCGCTTGTGGCGCCACAAGCGACTAAGAAGTGGTACTAGCGACAAGCGCCACAAGCTACTTGATTATCCTTACGTAAATTTCCACTCAATCCTCAGCATAATTCTTTACATGCGGTTCATTTATCAAATTATTGGGGTGATCAGTAATGTTTCAAGTGAATTTTTTAATAACAGGAAATATTTTTTATGACAAAAAATTATATTCCACTATATTATTTTTAGAGACCTCTGGACGCCTTCCAACTTGTGCAGCCGTTATACTTTCACGAATTGGCAGTAAAATAATAATTAAAATTTATAAGATTTTGTTAACTTATAACTTTCTTACCGACTCTTAGAAACATAACTGTTTTCTTTCTCGTGTTGGAGCAGCTAGGCATCAGTGTTAAACGATATAATGAAGATCAGATAAAAATCGATGCTCATAGATTATAGTTTTAGTAAAAGGTTTTGAATTTGTTTAGAAATTTCTACTTTATCTCATGCACTAAAAAAAGAAAATACTCAAATTTCACGAAACTTTTTACAAATTTTGACGAAATGGCATCCTGGTCCATGCTTCGAGCGAAAATTTCGTCAAATTAACAAAATAACTGTCTTCACTTCAAATTAGAATTCAGGAAATATTTCGTCATTATATTTGGTTAAAAAAAATCACGTAGCGCCAAATGCATCTAATTTTTTCTAACAATCCTCTTATCTTGGGCACCATACAGGTGGATCAATGTCGCTCAATTAACACAAGAAGGACTTATAGAACAAACAGATAAATTAGACCCATGCCCGATGCGGTATTCAAACTCGTATCTTCCTGTGAGGAGGACAACCCCTTGCCCACCATACAACAGACTGGCTTGTTCTTTAGCATTATTTTCGAACGTATAATTTTCATTCTAGCTTTATCGTTAAAGTTAACAATCTCCCATATTGCAATACGGTGAAGTTTCGAGTTAAGTAAATATTTCCGTCCCATATTGAGAGTTAACGTTTCGTCAAAAATAACAGGATTTCATCACAAAATGACTCAAAATTAACGAAATATAGATCAAGAATTTCTGAACAGATAAAAGTAAGAATTTTATTTCTGTACCTACTGGGGAAAAATTTCTTAAAAGCCTCGATATTTGTGTTTCAATACCCTTACTTTTCAATAAATAACTTTTGTTCTATTTTTAAGCTCGATATTATTATGCGACATATAAAGTATGAAGGTACCTTCTTTACTTTTGCAACTCCGTTTCGGTACAACGTTTGCACAGATTAAAAATATTTTTTTGCTATGTTTCAGTGGAGTTAATCAATGTATGTTTAAACGACTCTATCACTTATACGATATTTTTTATTTTTCCTTTAAAAATAACCCCTTACATTCATAAAATCTATATACTGTAATAAAGTATCCCTCTGTTTACAGCATTTTCTTTTTCCTTAACGCCATTTTCTTTATCTACTCCTCATAAAAAATTCAAACACGATCCCTTCGGGCATTCATAATAGAGTACATTTAAGCTGATCTATTTGTATTTGTTATTTTAGGACAATTCAGGTAAAAGGAACAATGTTACTGTTTCCCTAAGTGACTCCGTTAATCTAATTTACAAGTAGATAAACTTGTAATCTCTAATTTTATTTCTGACTTTTTTTTTATTTGAGGTATTAATACAATTACCAAATACTTATTTCGTTTTCTTTTTATAGGCTTAATAAAAGAATTTAAATATTAAGTATGCAATATTCCTTAATATTATTCTTAAATTTTGTACTTGAACGGTTTGTGAATCGATTGAAGTCCTCTCAATGAGGGGACCCAGGTTTGAGTCCTGGTGATATCTAGTAGATCCAATTGCTGCTTAGATCTATCGCATCAATCATAGTGCTGATAAAATTTATCCACAGTAACAGGTGGTTCTTTACTAAAGTTTTGTGATTTTTTTCGTCCTGTAGCACAAATGCTGCTTAGTTCAATAAATTAAGTCCACCAAGAAGGCGTATCCAATAAATTCATACATTATTTCCCTTGTTTTCTAGGTTACGTAAAATAAATACAAGAATTGGTTGTTGAATTTTGATAGCCAAAACTCTAAAGCAATTCCTACAACAGCCCATTGTGATCCAGTTAGAACATGGAGGTTAAGTTTCAATTCAGTTGACATGGGTAGACATGGTTCAATTTCATGACTAACGGCATGATAGTGGCTACATAAACAGCAGTTCACGAGGAACTTATTTACTGTTCAAACAAACTGGTACTCTACGAACTGAATCTAGATGGACTTCAAGTTGTCACCGGAGATCGAACCAATGCTTCGAAGCCAATTTCTACTTTAAAACATTTATACGATTGAGTTTTTGAACTACATAATAATGTTATAAATTGTTATAGTATTATAAACGATATAATTATAATATTATTAACGATAAAATTAGAATATTTGTCATTGCGTAACTTCCCGGAAACTTGTTTTGTCCTCGTCTTTATAACTAAGTTATGCTCACAAAAACATTCATTTAATCTCTTCAGTATAGTTTATGTTTATTTTCTGACGCACTCGCTGAATGGCCGTTATCCTTAGTGGCAGGGAAGAAAGGTATACAATCAATAACGATAGAGAGGACATAATCAAGAGCAAAACAGAAGGACTATATTAAACAAAAGGAGTTTTCGTTAGTTCATACCACAAAATGAAAGATTAACTGCATTCAGTATCATTTGGTATGATGCTGTTCCTCGAGGTGAACCAGCACCTCCTACATCAAAAAGCCTCCACACGGTCTTTTATAAGTAGTCCGCGCAGACTGCTTAAAAAGAGAACCAGTTGTGCGCATGAACCCAAAACCTTTTATAAAAGTAATTTGAGAGAAATTTATCATATATATTAGAGAATTGAATCTGTAGTGGTTGACAAGTGAATAAGGCAAACAAATAATATTCGTAAATAAAATAAATTTTTAGTCATATATTTACTACCACTTTCTTATTTTCATTATATTCTGTATTAAATGACTCGTTATGAAAGTGCATATCCTTCACAGTGGTCTGATCGGACTACCTATAAAAAAACCGTGTGGAGGCTTTCAGTTGTAGGAGGCGTTGGGTGAACTCGGGATGGTCAAAATTTACCAAAATCAAAGGATTTTCTCTGGTACTTATCCTTTCCAGGCCTCCTTAAAAACCTTTTTTCATAGTACCTATATATTAAACTGCTCACTTTTAATGCAGTTTTAATAGGTACCAAATATACTGATTGTACTTATATCAATATATTTTGTGCTGATTAAAACTGCCCCATTTATCATAATATTCGAAGTGCCAATTATCAAAATTAATTAAGCATCATTGGCGTCAATAAGAATATGGCGATTTTTTAAATTCCTCCTAAACAAATTAGTACCATTTTTCCATTAATTTTGCTTTTTGTACATACCTGATACTTTGTATCAAGTTACATATATTACAGAGATGCCAACTTGCTCCGGACAGCAAATATATATTTTAAAGTGGTAGTTTATTAATTGTGATTCTTGGTTTAATAAATTCAATTTAGTAGATTTTCATCCACCACTATTTCTAAATAATTCGTGGGCTTATATAATTAACCACTCTACAGTAGTTATGTATTGCAATATCATTTAAAAAGCAGGCAAAAATAGTCAAATAATTGCAAAATTTACTTTGTTCTTATTTACCGTAATTTTTATTATATTGTCGTGTCCGGAGCAGTTGGCATCTCTGATATTATTAAAATCAATCAAACATCTTCGGCTTCAACAATAGTTTGGCTATTTTTTACTCTCCACTAAACGAATTAATACCATTTCTCCATTAACCCTTTCGCGCCGACTGTCACAAATACGTGACAGCATGAAACCGTATCAATCAGGGTAAAAAGATAAAACTGGTAATCAAAGTATTTCTTTAGCAGTTCATTTGTGGGAGGAGTTATAATTGTTTGATTTTTTTAATTCACCATTACTTTGTTCAAAATAAAACTATTTAGTTATACTTTGAATTAACATTGATTATATATATGATTAAACTAACAATAATTAAAGTAAAAGCAAAGTAAGTCTTTTAAATTAGCAAAGACTATATTTAAGTTACCGTTTTTTATTTAATTACAACTTGATTCCTGATTTTGTACGAATGCTTTTCTGAATCACCCGTCCCCAAGGGGTTAATTTTGCTTTCCAGTACATAGTTTAAGATTTTACTTCGATTGGTAACTATTACCAAAATTAATTGAGCTGCACTGGATTTATAATAGTAAATGAAAACGCATTACTACCGGCGTAGAATTAGTATCCAAAATCAAAATGTATTTCTTTTAGTTACTTAAAGTTCGGAACAGTCTTTCATAACTATTCCATTCTATTATTCCATTATTCTATTATACTATGACTATTATTCTATTAGACGTCTAGTCATCCCTCTATCTGACGCTTAAGTGATCCTCGATGTTTGGGATTCTCATTTCTTCCCCCTCCCTGGTCCATCTCCGGATGAATGACCAGTTGTGAAGGACGTGTCAAGAATATGTTTCCACTTCCCAAACGGGCAGTATTCACTTCTTCTTATGTACCTACCTCCGAAAGAGCGGCTTTAGTTCCATTGACTTCGTATCGTAATGATGGTATAATTTTATATAAATATCTCTTTTCAATTTCATCAAAACTTTAAAAACAGAGTAGCTCTCTAGCTTGTTCTTATTGTAGAATATTCTTATGCAGAAACTTTTAAGCAACGTAGTAACACAAATGAGCAGAGTAAAAATTTTTTCATCCACGGAAAGTGATTTATACAGTATATCTATGCTTAACACTAGGTTTACGGGACGCGTCATTTTGACGCATTTCGAGTTTTGTAAGGAAAATTACAAAACCCGTTCGAATTTTTATTTTATCTCTTGTAATGACTTTTATCCATTGATCGAGGTAAGTATATATATTGAAGTCTATTTTCTTCAAAAGCGTTGAAATATTGAAATTCTCTTTGTGGTATACGTATCTCAACGGATATGCGTCAATTTGACGCGATCGTAATTTAGACAAAATTTTAAGTAAGCACGCAAGCATCACATCAATAATATATAGGAATGTACCGACAATACTTCGATCCGTTATCCGATATCGTTATCTCAAATGAAAGAAGCGATAAACAACTGCTGCCGATAAGCAATAATAGAAAGAACAAACGCAGAATGTTAGTAAATAACCACTAAGTAAATTAAGCAAATATAAAGTGGCAAATTATATAACTCTTCAAATTATTTAGAAATAGTGGTGGTTAAAAATCTATTAAATTGAATTTATTAAATATGTATTCGTATATATATATATATGAAAAACTTCAATAAACCTAGTGATGTATTCGTTCATGCGTCAAATTGACGCGTGTTCGTAGAGATAGGTATATAAGAAACATCCGTGAACCTAGTGTTAAATAACTAAGTAACACTGAAGCTTCTTTACGTCTTGAAGATATCATTAGAAAAAAGAACTTCATCTATCACATTTATTATAAATACTTCGGAATGCTTGATGTAGCAGGTTTTGGCAAATAATGGTGATTAGTTTTAGCAAAAAGCAATGAGCTGTGCAGGACGTACTGTTTTTAAAGTGTCCCAGAATAAAAAAGAATCATATGTATTTCTTTTAGTTACTTAAAGTTCGGAACAGTCTTTCATGACTATTCCATTCTATTATTCCATTATTCTATTATACTATGACTATTATTCTATTAGACGTCTAGTCATCCCTCTATCTGACGTTTAAGTGATCCTCGATGTTTGGAATTCTCATTTCTTCCCCCACCCTGGGCCATCTCCGGATGAATGACCAGTTGTGAAGGACATGTCAAGAATATGTTTCCTCTTCCCAAACGGGCAGTATTCACTTCTTCTTATGTACCTACCTCCGAAAGAGCGGCTTTAGTTCCATTGGCTTGGTATCGCAATGATGGTATAATTTTATATAAATATCTCTTTTCAATTTCATCAAAACTTTAAAAACAAAGTCATTCTCTAGCTTGTTCTTATTGTAGAATATTCTTATGCAGAAACTTTTAAGCAACGTAGTAACACAAATGAGCAGAGTAAAAATCTTTTCATATTCAATTTTTCATATTCAGTATCAATTTTTTCAAAATGGAAAGTGATTTATACAGTATATCTATGTTTAACACTAGGTTTACGGGACGCGTCATTTTGACGCATTTCGAGTTTTGTAAGGAAAATTACAAAACCCGTTCGAATTTTTATTTTATCTCTTGTAATGACTTTTATCCATTGATCGAGGTAAGTATATATATTGAAGTCTATTTTCTTCAAAAGCGTTGAAATATTGAAATTCTCTTTGTGGTATACGTATCTCAACGGATATGCGTCAATTTGACGCGATCGTAATTTAGACAAAATTTTAAGTAAGCACGCAAGCATCACATCAATAATATATAGGAATGTACCGACAATACTTCGATCCGTTATCCGATATCGTTATCTCAAATGAAAGAAGCGATAAACAACTGCTGCCGATAAGCAATAATAGAAAGAACAAACGCAGAATGTTAGTAAATAACCACTAAGTAAATTAAGCAAATATAAAGTGGCAAATTATATAACTCTTCAAATTATTTAGAAATAGTGGTGGTTAAAAATCTATTAAATTGAATTTATTAAATATGTATTCGTATATATATATATATGAAAAACTTCAATAAACCTAGTGATGTATTCGTTCATGCGTCAAATTGACGCGTGTTCGTAGAGATAGGTATATAAGAAACATCCGTGAACCTATTGTTAAATAACTAAGTAACACTGAAGCTTCTTTACGTCTTGAAGATATCATTAGAAAAAAGAACTTCATCTATCACATTTATTATAAATACTTCGGAATGCTTGATGTAGCAGGTTTTGGGAAATAATGGTGATTAGTTTTAGCAAAAAGCAATGAGCTGTGCAGGACGTACTGTTTTTAAAGTGTCCCAGAATAAAAAAGAATCATATACACTAATGTCTACTGTAGAATATTCTGATGTATTGCTTGTTCCTATGTAGTATTCCGAATATTTTTAATTCGGAATATATCTTTCATAAGGTATTAATACTAAAATGAAGAAAAGGTCGTTACTACAAATTCTTTTTCCCAAAGCTATAAAAACTAGTTTATTCATTGTATAGAATAACATATTCAGTAAAGTTATCACTTGTAAATTTGATATAGCTGTAATTTTTTTAACAAAAATCAATGAAAAAGAGTTCAAATAAAACAATATTCTCTTTCTTTTTTAAAATTTGGAAATTATACATATTTCTTAAAAATTCGTCAGTAATTGGCAAGGATATTAACAAGGTCAATAATTGACTCTTCTCGATTTCATAAAAGCTTTCCCAACAATATCATTCTCTCGATTCTTCTTATTGTAGATTTAAAAACATAAGAAAAATATTTCTAAGAAAATAGGAAATAAATTCACACGTTTTTATTTCTCACTTCAGAATATCAAGAATATTTTCAATTCGAAATATATTTTTCAAAAGGTAATAATACTAAAACGAAGACTCGGTTGTTACTACAAATTCTTTTTCCCAAAACTATTATTACAGTTAATTTATTCATAATATAGTATATAAACATATGCAGTATGTTATCACATTTAAATTTGAGATAGCTGTAATTTTTTTTAAAAAAATTCAGTAAAAAAAAAGAGGTAAAATTAAACATTATTCAATTACTTTTCAAAATTTGGAAATTATACAAATTAGTTTAAAATTAGTCAATTATTGACGAGATAAAGATTTTTCATAAAATGTCAATAAAGACGTAAAAAGCTTTAAGCTTTTTTCTTTAACTTTACTTTTTATTTATTAATTTATTTACATTTTGGATTTTAAGATCTTAAAGTGACTGTTTTCATGTAAATAACTCTCATGTGATAATTTTTCTTTATTTGTAAGACTGTTAATATTTTTTAAAATGACCTTATTTTTAAGTGATAAATCAAAACAGTCAGCTTTTGAATTCAAAATAAAACTATATTTTTATTATTTCCAAAAAATACTAACTAAAGAAAAAAATTCATTTACTTACATTAAATGAAAAAAAATTGCAGTAGAATTACTTTAGCCTCTTAAATCGTCAAAAATATTAAAAAGTCATTTAGACAATAGTTTTTCTTTTTTTTTAATATAAATGACACATTGTCATTTTTAAGTCTTTCTCATAGTAGATTTATTACTTTTTATTTCCTGTTTACAGAGAAAAAAAATCAATTCTAGTTTTTTAATACTTTCTTTGCAGAAATGACTTTATTTTAAGAATATGTCAAAAATCTTTTGTACACCCTTTTAATTGTGAGCTTAAATCCTTATTATCTGTTAATTTATTTCGCTTTTAGTTTTCTGAATAATAAATTACGAACCTTTAAAACTTTTATTTAAAAATGTGCTTAGTAAATCTTTTTCAATCTACTGCCTATTAAGTAATGAGCGTGTAATTCTATTTCCTTAAAAATTTCATTTATATATTTATTTATTTTATACGCTGTTTTTTTATTTTGATATTTTTGCTTTTTCTAATATAATAATTTAATTAGCAAAGCAGTAAGCGTATCGTTTATTGAAAGAATTTTTAATTCCCTAATAATTAATAAACTTTAATTGATAGGAAAATAAAGGCATAAATTCCAAAATCTAATATTTTTCGGTACAATTTTTTTTAATATTTAAAGTTTTAGTATATTCCTTAATATTTCACCTTTTCATTTGCTTTAATAATTTTAATTTGCAATTATTTTAATAAAAACGGTGTAAAAATATTTATTTTTTAAAATATATAGGATCTGATAATTTTTGATAAGAAATTTTTTTGCTGGTGAAGTTAAAAATAAATCATACTTACCTAAATCGTTAATTCGCAACAATTTAATAAAAATAAACAATCTTTTTACTTATATTAATCCATACATTTTCTATTATTCAAATCAATTTTTCCATAACTTTTTGCAGCATAAGATTACATTGAGTTCTTCATTATGTTATATAATTAGCTATTATAATATAGAGATCGGATAAAAACGGCTGATAGCTTCAAAAATTTTAATATAATTAACACGTTGAATGCCACGCTAATTTCACATGGCTTGCCTGTCTGGCCAAACGGTGAATACCTACAAACTAAATTTGCAAATATTAGACAGATTTTGCTTGCTTTTTAAAAAGTTTAGCATGACATATCTGAAAAAGAAATTATAAATTTAATAAGCCTACGAATTGCTTAGAAACAGTGGTGGATAATTGAATTTGTTAAACCAAGAATCACAATTAATAAACTACCACTTAAGAATATTTATTCGCTGTCCGGAGCAAGTTGGCATCTCTGTGTATATAAATAAAACTATTTTTGTCTGTTCTATATTGCATTAATTTTTTCAAACCATTTTAGTAACGATAATAATATTAAACAAAAATTAAAAATTTACTCGAATTATGTGTTTCTAATAATCTTGGCTCCGCTGGTCACCGGTGACCCCCGTAGCATTCAACGTGTTAAACTAAAACATTCGCATGACACTAATTCTGAATACATTATTATCTTAATTATTTTAAGTTTTTTAAAAATTCTTAAACAGAAAAAATTAGAAACTAAAATTATAAAACTAAAGTTATAAAACTAAACTAAAGTTATAAAAATTCCAATATTTGAACCGTAGAGCTGTAATGTAAATAGAGCAATCCCGTTGTTATTTCATCATTTGTCTTCGTCCGAAACATTTAACACTTCGTTTACGGGACGCGTCATTCTAAGGCATTTCGATTTTTGTAAGGAAAATTACAAAAACCGTTTGTATTTTTATTTTATCTCTTGTAATGACTTTTTTTCATTGATCGAGGTAAATATATATTGAAGTCTATTTTCTTCAAAAGCGTTGAAATATTGAAATTTTCTTTGTGGTATACCTATCTCAATGGATGTGCGTCAATTTGACGCTATCGTAATTTAGATAAAATTTTGAGTAAACATGCAAACATCACATCAATAATAAATTGGAATGTATCGACAATACTTCGATCCGATATCCGATATCGTTATCTCAAATGAAAGAAGCGATAAACAACTGTTGCCGATATACAACTATGCCTAATTTCTACTTCTACCTATGTCCATTTTCCTGTACACGTGTTTTGATCTATATCTATTTCTGAAAAGCGCGCATATCAAGACTGCTCATTTTTCTTAAACGTGCATATAGAGCTAAGCGCAGAATAATAAGGTCACCGACGAACGTAATTGTTTTAGCTTTAAAATTTTTACAAGTAAAAAGGTTTTTGAGATTTAAGTATTTAAACTCCACCCCCCCCTTTACAATCTTTAAGGATCCTTCCTATTCCTAAAAGTGCTTTTTAACTTATGTCAGTATTCTCTCGAAAAATAAATACTGAAACATTTCGAACAACCTTTTGTTTACAAGATCTTTTTATTTTTTAGATACTTTTATATGCAGAACAGCTTTCACGAATAGGCGTAAAGTATCCTCTAGTTTAGATATTTACGATGAGAAAAACTGAGAAATCTGAATAAATATTTTAAGCAACCAGCTGCCGCAACAATTTCTACTCCTTTCACTTTAAATCTAGAGTAAATAAGGAAGAAAACATAATTTTGCGTTAGCTTCCTTAGTTTAATGATACTCCCACAAATCGATTCTTTTAGTAGAAACATTTTCCCCTCATTTTCCCGAATTTCAAATGATCAATTTCTTGGTTCCGGGAAAAACAAACTGTAAGGAGTAAACTTCAAAGTTATCAAGTTATGGAAATTCATTCCTAGTAGCTTAAAACTCGGTACCTTAATTTAGGAACAGTATTGGATAGTGATCCATAGTTTTAATTGAATTTTTAGGGTTAACTTATTAGGATGATTTTTAATCCTGTTTTTTAATTAAAGTTTAAAATTAGCTATCAGTTTTATCCATGTAAAGATTTATTTTAAATGTTGTTTCATTCATTGTTCTACTTAAATTAACCCTTTCCGATAACTTGACAGCTCTTAGCCATCGATTCCAATGGAGTAATGTCCCCAATAAAGTAATGAGTTGCCAAGCTGTGAATATTCTTCTTCATTGCCTTATACTTGTTGGAACTAACACAAAACGCTACCTTTAGCTCATTTGCATTTGTATTAAAGCTTTGTACTCTAGCTCTGTACTCTAGCTTCGTTACACAGTTAAAAGAACAGACGCAACCACTACGAGTTTATAAGACAAAACCCACTGTTTGCACCACTACGGCATAACACTTGGGGACATTAAATAAATGGTTTATTGATAGCAGAACATACATTCTCAGACTTGTGTGTTCAATTAAGGCTTATAAGCCTTTGTCAAGTAGAAGAACCGATAACACATTACAAAGAAGGACATTACGAAGATTAATCCATGGTAACAGCGGGATTCAAACCTTATACCTCCATATTTTTCCATTAAATTAAATGGTTACTAAACACTGAATTGTAAAAAGTTTAACACTCAATACGGTAGTTAATTTATGGTGCCAGAGAGAAGCTTTTCAGTGCAAAATATAAAATAAGCACCATCAACATTAATTCAAATCGTTGTGTTAATTAAAAAGAGTAAACTTACCAGTTTAGTACGCTTGATGAATAAGTTCGTTTTCAAAAGTTCAGTAACAATTTCAAACTTCCATATTATTATTTTGTACCCAGCATAAATGACATATAGTTGATTTTTATAAATTTGTTAAATTAAACTTAAAGTTTTATTATCCAGGGTTAATTAAAAGAAATAAAGCAGTTTAGTATTTTGGAAAATATTAGGACATACGTGTCAGCATCATAAATAAAATAAACGTTAGTTTATTTTATTCATGATACTGACCCGTATTATTCATAGGTGAAAATAAGTTGATTATTATATTTGACTGTTCAAAAAACATGCAAAAGTTCAAAGAATTTAGAGAGAAAAAATTGGGTTAATAAGTTTTTAGTATAAAGAAAAAACATTGATGAATATTTTTCCCACATAGAGTTTCATAATAAAATTTTAAACTTTATAACCGAAAAACAAACTTTTCTGATACCCACATAGTAATTTGAGGAACTCAAAACACTTCATGATCAGGAGCCACCACTTTTCAAAGCAAAACTCGCGCATAAATTTGGAAATAATAGAAATATCCAAGGTGACGTCATTTCATTCACGTATCTACCGAAAATCCATCAATGATCAACATTTACTAGTAGTAACCAATAGAATAGACTATTTGAATAAGAATCATTTGATAAGAAAAATATAAACAACTGGTTGCCATTTACAACCACAAAATTGTGGTAATTTATAGAATTATGCTTGTTATGTGAAATACACTGGTGGACAAAATTAAGAGATGGATTAGTGAAAAAATTAGATTAGTTTATGTTCAATTTAATGTTTGATTTGTTATAAATAGTCTTAAGTGGGACATACTTTCAAGAACACCATATTAAAATTTAACCATTCAATTCATTATTTGTTTTTTTAGTAATTTTCATTTGTTAAACATAATTGCATTTGTTAAGCATAATTTTATTATTTGGTATTAATTAAAATTGCATAATTTGTGTATGTTACTATGGGTTTCAATTATTTTCATCAAAAAAGAAAGTTTTTGAAACAGTTCCGTAACTATGGCTTATTAAGGACATTTTTTTTTATATTTATCGTTTAATCGTACTTTTAGACGTTTTGAATCTTAATTTTGTGCAAAACAAAATATGCTTTCATTCGGATTTTTTTTTTTTTTTAAAAAAACACCTTTTTTACACTCACAATTTTTTTTTATACAATTTGAACAACTTGCGATGATCTGTTCTGAAATATCCACTCGTTAAATTACCTTTTACATTTCAGAAAAATGGAACTATTGAATAAATATTTCAGGTGGAACAGCTGGTGCGGCAATATCCACTACCTCTCCGCAAATCTTGAGTAAATCAAAAGAAAATACAATTTCATGTTACGTTGCGAGTTTAATGATACTCCACAAATCGATAGTTTGACAAAAAACAATTTTCTATATACTTAAGATCATCAATTTCTTCAGGAGAAATGATTTAGCAAAAAAAAGAAAAAGAGTTTAAGTCTTTGTTTCATGAAGTCATCTCGAAAACTTTAATTATCGTGTTCTCAATTCGAGAATAGGAATTTCATATATTTAATTGAATTTTGAGGATTATCAAATTCAGGTGATATTTAGAATATACTTCTTCAAATTTGATAAACTTATAACTTACCAAAGGTATGTTTTCAGAAAATCATACCATTAAAACGAAGTTCGAATTTTTTATAAATATTTCGGTACATTTCGATTACCCCGGATGCAAGCGAAAAGTCACCAAAAATTGTAGGCCTCCCCCAACTTTATTTTATTTTTGTTTTTGTTATTTTTTAAACACATGAAATTAAATAAGATAAAAAAATCAATTAAAAATAGTTGAATTTTCTTTTTCAAGCTAATTGTAAAGTAACTAGACTTATTTTATAGACTTTGGTATTTTTCGGCTAGCTGGGACCAAGAAATAGTGACTTCCGCTAACTTCTTTTATTTATTTTTTAAACATATAAAAATTAAATAAATAAATAAAATAAAAAAATAGAAAAATAAATAGTTGAATTTCCTTGTGCCCGGCTAACCGAAAAGTACCTAGACTTTTTTTATGAACTTTTATCGTAAGAATTACCTCATTTAAACAAATATTTCAGTAATTGACAAACATTTTTATTGCCAAGTGATCTAAATCTTTTTGACTTACATCTAAGATTTATCATATGATAAATGAATTAAAATAATATAGATAAAACAAAAAAGAATTTGCTGAAACAATTATCAAATTAATTTGGTTGAAATATTTTGAGAATTAATGTACTTAAAACCATTGCTACATCAAAATTACGTATAATTGCTTTCTCTGCATTACACTTTGGATCTTCAATGAATACAAATCATACAGAATTTAGAAAATGACTTACAAAGTGCTTCATACTAACTAAAATCCTATGTTTCTATGTTATTTATTATTTAGAAAAATTTCTAAATTATATGTTTGACTTTCAAACGCTCCATATGAACAATAGCTTTTTGCATCTGCATTAATTGCAATTCGGACAAGAATTTTTTTAAACGATTGTTAACTTGCAAATGCTTTACATTAGCCAACTATTTCACATTAACATTTGTAAATGCTTCTAATTAGTTTTAAATAGTTTTGGTAGATTAGGGCTTCAAATTACAAATGTTAACAAAAGTAAGTTGCTTTACTTACTTACTTTATTTACAAAAACTGGGCACCTGGGCCGCGCAGAAGGCCCATATCCCATACATCATGAAATATAACAAAAGTTAAAATAAAAAACAGTTTGAGTTCAGTAGACTATAAGGTGGCTGTTACTGGAAGGCAAGCAC
The DNA here is from genome assembly GCF_043381705.1 of Parasteatoda tepidariorum. Lineage (NCBI taxonomy): Eukaryota > Metazoa > Arthropoda > Arachnida > Araneae > Theridiidae > Parasteatoda > Parasteatoda tepidariorum. The sequence goes on along the minus strand of NC_092212.1, from coordinate 33,222,550 downwards.
CTTGCTTGAATAACTGAATGAAAATAATAAGAGGCAACTTGCTGTAAACTGTGGATGGCTGTAGTATGATTGTCAACGTGAGGTAACGTAGATCAGGATTTCAGTATTGTTATTGTATTTGATGCTGTGGACCAGTATTCCCCAACCCCCAGTCCGCGGACCGGTACCGGTCCGTGGATCAAGTAGTACCGAGCCGCCCATCTTATTGAAACTAAATTTGAATTCCTAGATTTATACCCCAAATTAAAAATATCTGTGTTCCAATAAAATTTCATTTATTGGAACAAAAGGCCCCCGAAAAAAGGGGCCCCCGAAGGTAGTGACATACATTTTTTAATGTTTGTAATGTATCATTGTCTCCGATTACCACCAGGTGGAACCGTCTCATTGCAAAGAAACAAGCTTAGGGTTCTGATTGATTTAACGTTCTAGTAAGCTAAAGTGTTAAATAATTTTATATTATAATTTTTATATAAATAATTGTAATAATTATAATTATAAATAATAATTATAAATAATTATATTTTTTTTGTTGTAACTGTATTTTATTTTGAAGGCATGTTTAGATACAATTAAATTAAAATTAATAAATCAAAATAATCTTAAATAAAAGCAATCAACTCCCCCCTCTCCAGCAGGCCACGGTAAAATTATCAAACGTTGAGAGGTCCGCGATGATAAAAAGGTTGGGGAACACTGCTCTATTGGAATTGGTCCCGCAGTGGACTGATCGTTAATGCACGGTTCCCAGCAGATCACCGAAGTAAAGCATCACTGACTGCGGTCAGTGTGCGGATGAGTGACCACTTTGATCAGCCTGCGTAGGGACCGAGGGTGTGCGATATTGGTCCTCGTTATTCTGTTCTACCGTAAAGTGCTCGACTTCGCGTGCAGGTCGTCGGGCTACCGAAGCGGGGGTGCCATCC
>NC_092212.1:33155613-33221059 GCF_043381705.1 Parasteatoda tepidariorum | reverse complement strand
ACCATTAAAACGAAGTTCGAATTTTTTATAAATATTTCGGTACATTTCGATTACCCCGGATGCAAGCGAAAAGTCACCAAAAATTGTAGGCCTCCCCCAACTTTATTTTATTTTTGTTTTTGTTATTTTTTAAACACATGAAATTAAATAAGATAAAAAAATCAATTAAAAATAGTTGAATTTTCTTTTTCAAGCTAATTGTAAAGTAACTAGACTTATTTTATAGACTTTGGTATTTTTCGGCTAGATGGGACCAAGAAATAGTGACCTCCGCTAACTTTTTTTATTTATATCTCTTATTTAAGTTCTTTTATTTATATCTTATTTATCCCCCAACTTTATTTTATTTTTATTTTTGATATTTTTTAAGCACATGAAATTAAATAAGATGAAAAAATTAAAAAAAATTATTGAATTTTCTTTTTCAGGCTAATTGTAAAATAACTAGACTTATTTTATAGACTTTGGTATTTTTCGGCTAGATGGGACCAAGAAATAGTGACCTCCGCTAACTTTTTTTATTTATATCTCTTATTTAAGTTTTTTTATTTATATCTTATTTATCCCCCAACTTTATTTTATTTTTATTTTTGATATTTTTTAAGCACATGAAATTAAATAAGATGAAAAAAATTAAAAAAAATAGTTGAATTTTCTTTTTCAGGCTAATTGTAAAATAACTACACTTATTTTATAGACTTTGGTATTTTTAGGCTAGATGGGACCAAGAAATAGTGACCTCCGCTAACTTTTTTTATTTATATCTCTTATTTAAGTTCTTTTATTTATATCTTATTTATCCCCCAACTTTATTTTATTTTTATTTTTGATATTTTTTAAGCACATGAAATTAAATAAGATGAAAAAAATTAAAAAAAATAGTTGAATTTTCTTTTTCAGGCTAATTGTAAAATAACTAGACTTATTTTATAGACTTTGGTATTTTCCGGCTAGATGGGACCAAGAAATAGTGACCTCCGCTAACTTTTTTTATTTATACTATCTCTTATTTATTTTTCAAACATATGAAAATAAACTAAATAAATAAATAAAATATAGTAAAAAAATAGAAAAAAAATAGTTGAATTTCCTTGTGCCCGGCTAAGTGAAAAGTACCTAGACTTTTTTTTTTTTTGAACTTTTATTGTAAGAATTATTTCATTTAAACAAATTATTTCAGTAATTCACAAATAATTTTATTGTTAAATGATTTAAATCTTCTTGACTTACATCAAACAATTGTCATATGATAAATGAATTAAAATAATATAGATAAAACAAAAAGGGATTTGTTAAAATAATTATCAAATTAATTTGATTAAAATATTTTGAGAATTACATGAAAATTACATATAATTGCATTCTCTGCATTACACTTTGGATCTACATTGCATACAAATCATACAGAATTTAGAAAATCATTAACAAAATGCTTCACACTAACTAAATCCTATGTTTCTAATTTATTTATAATTCAGAAAGATTTCTAAATTAAATGTTTGACTTTCTAAAGCTCTATATTAACTATAGCTCTTTGCATCTGCATTAATTGCAATTCGGACGAGATTTTTTTGATACAATTGATAACTTGCAAATGCTTAAACATTATCCAAATACTTCTAATTAGTTTTAAATAGTTTTGACAGATTAACATGCCTGCCAACTTTTAATCGCTTCCACTATGATTTTTCCCAGTGGTATCAAAATGGAATTTGAATTTAAATTTTACGCAAAAGAATATGTTTCATTTGAAAAAGCTTAAACTGACTATTATGACAGTAGCGCATGTATATATATATATGCTTAATTTTTTTAAGAATAGTGGTGATCAAAATGCTTTAAATATTAAGTTTATAAAAAAAAATAATATATATTTACTACCACTTGAAATATATAAATAAAATTTTACGCCAAATGCGTAAAAGTTGGCATGTATGGATTAACCCTTTCGCGCCGACAGTCACAATTACGTACCCATACTTGCCAACTTTTAATCCTATCGCGGATGATTTTCCCCAGTGGTAGTAAATTCGAACTCAAGTTACAATTTTAGGCCAAAATATATGCTGTTTTTGGATAAAGCTTATGTGGACTAATACGACAATATTTCATAGTAATATACATGCTTAAAGGTTTTAAAAATAGTGGTGGTCAAAAAGATTTTAAATTGGGTTTTAAATTGGGAAGGAATATATAGAAAGCATACATTTTACTACCACTTTAAATATGGAAATTAAATTTTACGCCAAATGCGTAAAAGTTGGCAGGTAAGCGTACCGTTTGTTGTTGTAGAACTGGGCATCTGAGGCCTAAATGGCATTTTACAAATACGTGCCAGCATGGCTGAAAGCACTTATATACCAAGATGGAAAAGAGAAAAAAACTGGTACGTAAAACATTTCAATCCAGCATTTGTTTCGAAAAAAATAAAATATCTGTAACTAGCAAGATTTCTTTTATAATTTTAGCATATATATAAAACTGCTTCTTTTCCAAGGTAAAGTAGATATTGTTGAATAATTTTAAAAAAAGCGCAAGTAAACTCTTCCGAAAAACTAGCTATAACCGAAAGGAGTTTACTACCAGCTTTTCCGTCTCGCTTTCACCCCTGCGTGCCACCATAAAACTGTATCAATCAGGGTAAAAAGATAAAACTGGTAACCTAAGTAGTTCTTTGGCAGTTTATTCGTTGGCGGGTTTATAATTGTTTGATTTATTTAATTCACCATTACTTTAGTTCAAAATAAAATTATTTAGTTATACTTTGAACAAACATTGATTATATATATGATTACACTAACAGTAATTAAAGTAAAAGCAAAGTAAGTCTGTCAAATTAGCAACGCCTACATTTAAGCTACCGTTTCTTATTTATTTTCATCCTGATTCTGATTTTATACGAATGCTTTTATGAATCACCCGTCCCCAAGGGGTTAAGGGCTGAAATTACAAATGTTAGCAGAAGTAAGTTGCATCCATAATAATACTAATTTAGACAGATTTTTCTATAAGATTTATGGCTTGCAAATATTCCACTTTAATTTTAAAATATTTGCATCTGCATTTTATGTAACGTTTCTATTACCTAAAAGCATTGAATTCAAAATAATTTTACAAATTATGCTCATAAAAGTTACTTTTTTCTATTGAAGTTTTAATGTCCCTGTTTAATGTTTCAGCTGAAAACTTATCGTGAAATTTTAGCACAACCACTTAACCTTACCCTTTCATCAACTTCAAGATGTATAATAGTGAAAATAAATCATTTTACAGGATTATCCGTCTTTATGGTAAACATAAAGAAACTTTTTTGAAAATTCTCGTTGGACATGATCCAGCAATCTGTCTTACTCATTCCTTAAAATGATTACATTTTTAAGAGAAGAAATAAATTTTGAATGAAAAGTACTTTTTAAAAGAAATAAAAGAATCGTGTTGAAATTCTGAAGTTACGAATAAATCAATGAAATCCAAGCATTTGCGAAAATGCTGTAAATGCAATTTCTATGCTCAAATCGACATTTTAAAACTTCTAAAAATTGTTTGTGATCTGTAGCTTTCATTTAACACGGTGAATGCCACGCTAATTTTACATAGCTTACCCGTCTGGCCACAACGGTAAATAACTACAAACTAAATTTGCAAAAATTAGACTAATTTTGCTAGTTTTTTAGAAGGTTTAGCATGTCATACCTGTAGAAAGTGGTGAATTATATAAGCATACGAATTGTTTAGAAATAATGGTGGATAAAAATCTAATAAATTGAATTTATTAAACCAAGAATCACAATTAATAAACTACCACTTGAAAATATTTATTCGCTGTTCGGAGCAAGTTGGCATCTCTGTTTATATAAATAAAACTATTTTTGTGTGTTCTATATTGCATTAATTTCTTCAAAACATTTTAGTAGCGATAATAATACAAAAAAAAAATTAAAAATTTACTCGAATTATGCGTTTTTAATAATCTTGGCTTCGCCGGTCATCGGTGATCCCCGTGGTGCAACGAACAAACTCATTGCCGGTCACCGGTGACCCCCACGACATTCAACGTGTTAATATAGCAGAACTGCTAAATTCTGTACAGCCCCGTTAATGAAATCAAAATTGAAAAATGAATTGCGGAGAGGAGGAATATGTACTTTTTGATATTTCGAATACACCACCAAAAATTAGTATGCATTTATATAAAATGCTAAATTCATTCTAAATTTATTAAAGGAGTTGTGTACATGAACTATCAAAAATGTGCATTTCCTCCTACAATTCATATTTCAATTTATCATTTCACTACCAGGGCAATGCAGAATTTGGCAGTTATGCTATTTTGAATATCAATTGTAATTGTTTATATATTAATTTAATTCATATTTTAATCACAACCTATGATTGCATCGAATTTAATACCAATTAATGCTTAAATATCAATTGTGCTTTTTATATTCACGAAAATTTCTGATTATTGCATAAATCATGACTTATATTAAATATCAAATCATGTTTAATTTATCAAGCAAATATGCTTGATCTTCTGTAATGCTACCTAAATGCTGCATAATTCAAAATGTTTTTTAATTCAACTTGTAAATACTTCATGATGAATGGGTTAGGGGCCGCTGCGCGGCCCAGGCACCCAGTTTTAGTTAAATAAAGAGAAGAAGAAATTTATTAAACCTCCCTTCCCTTCCACCACATATTATCCAATTTAGATGAAAGAGCGGATATCCATACATGGATAGGTACTCTGAAAAAAAAGTTGATTAGTTAGTTAGTAATTTATTAAATTTATAAATCCAGAAATGAAATATAGAGGCTTAGAAAGTTGCGAATGAATCGATGAAAACCAAACATTTGTGAAGATGCAAATTCTATTCACAAATCGATCGATATTTTAAAACTTCTAAAAATAGTTTCTGATCTGTAGCTTTTATTCAAAATAGCATAACTGCCAAATTCTGCATTGCCCTGGTAGTGAAATGATAAATTGAAATATGAATTGTAGGAGGAAATGCACATTTTTGATAGTTCATGTACACAACTAGTATATTAGTATTCATTTATATATTATATATGTTTAATTTATATGTTTGGAGTGGTGGTTAAATTCAATCTAAATTAAATTTATAAGCCCGGAAATAAAACATAGACGCATAAGTATTGCTATCACTTCTATACTTGCAAAAATGACAATCATGCGTGAAAGCGAGACGGAAAAGAGGAAAAGCTGGTAGTAAACCCATTTCAGTTTTAACATGTTTTAGGGAGGAGTTAAACTATTCTCTTTTTCAATTATTCAGTTATATCTACTTTACTATAAACTAACTAATCAAGTTTTTCAGAGTACCTATCCATGAATGGATATCTGCTCTTTCATCTAAATTGAAGAATATGTGGTGGAAGGGAAGGGAGGTGCTGCGTTAACATTAAGTTAAATCTCAGAATGAACAATAATTGATAAAATCAAGTCTGGGTCATACATAAAAATAAATCGCAAGTTGATACATAATAAAGGGAACAAATTGAAGATAAAGGAAAAATATCTACACTATTTACTATTTACAATGAAATGTCTTTCGTACCAGTTTTTGCTCTTTCCCGTCTCCCTATATATAGGCTTTCAGCCCTGATGACAACTAGTGGTGGGTGTGGTTTTGAACACCGAGGAGGGACGTGTTTTTCTCAGCTCCNGTTTCTAATAATCTTGGCTTCACCGGTGACCCCCATGGCATTCAACATGTTAATATAGTATACCTGTCAACTCTCCCGGATTTTGCGGGAGATTTTATTTTCATATTTAAAGTGGTAGTAAATATATACTATTTTTTCTTTTATAAATTTAATTTTTAAATGATTTTGATCACCATTATTCTTACAAAAATTAAGTTTATATATTAATATGCGTTACTATCATGGTCAACTTAATTTTTTTCAAATACAACGTATTTGTCTGTTTAAAATTGAAGTTTTAATTCCATTTTAATACCACTGGGAAAAATGATAATGGAAGGGATTAAAAGTTGGCAGGTCTGATATGGCATAACTACCAAATTTTATACAGCTCAGTTATTGAAATGAAAATTGAAAAATGAATTGCAGAGAGGCCGCTAATGGCCCCAGGCGCCCAGATATATTTCGATGATGTAAGATTTTGATATTTCGAATACACCACCAAAAATTCGTATGCATTTATATAAAATGCTAAATTAATTCATGGAATGGTGGTTAAATTCATTCTAAATTTATAAATCCAAAAAATGAAATATAGAGGCTTAAAAAGTTGCGAATGTATCGATGAAAACCAAACATTTGTGAAAATGCAATTTCTATGCACAAATCGATCGATATTTTAAAACTTCTAAAAATAGTTTGTGATCTGTAACTTTCATTCAAAATAGCATAACTGCCAAATTCCGCACTGCCCTGATAGTAAAATGATAAACTGAACTATGAATTGTAGGAGGAAGTGCACATTTTTGATAGTTTAAGTACACAGCCAGTAATCATCATCATCATCGAAATATATCTGGGCACCTGGGGCCGTTAGCGGTCTTTTTCCCATTCGTCTTGTATTGTGGTCTTTAAGGTGGTTCTTTCTGGTAATTGGAATAAAAGGAAATTAAATATTTTGTAAATTTTTAAAATTGCGTCACTACAAAAATGAGCTGCCATCGGTCTGAGGTTTATGTCTTCTCTTAAGTTTTCAAAAGTAAAAATTTTTTTGAATCCTGCGGTTTACACAACCAGTATTATTGTATGCATTAATATATATGTTTAATTTATATGTTTGGAGTGGTGGTTAAATTCAATCGAACTTAAATTTATAAGCCCGGGAATAAAACATAGACGCATAAGTGTTGCTATCACTTTTATACTTGCACAAATAACAACTAGTAGTAAACACTTCTGATATTAACACGTAATCGGTAAGATATCATATTTCATTTAGAAGTCACAGTAAAAAAATTTTTTCTTTCATAAAATGATGTTGATGAATTAAGGAAATTTGGAATAACCCTCTTTTTTTTCGAAAAAAAAGTCAGTGTCTTACAAAAATTCACCAACCTGAGACTAATTTAAAGAAAAAAATTATACTCTTTTCTTTATTTTTAATAATTAGAAACGCTATGAGTTGAAAACTTTTGGTGTGTATGAAACGTTTGTATATATTATGCTGTGCTAGTTAAAGTAAACATCATATTTTTATTAATTTTTAAAATATAAATAACACATTTACGTCTTACATTCAAGAATTGTTAAACTACCAATTTCTTCAGTTTTTTATTTAGAGATATTTCTGACCTAAAACAATATTTTCCATATCCATTAAAAGGTTTTTATATAACAGAATTTTCCTGTGTCTAACTGTCAATTTTTGTATTCTTATAAATCCATGTTATTCTGGGTAAATAGGATACAGGCTACTGTAATTTAATGTTAATTTATTAATAACTAATCATTGCGAAAACCTTTAATACGATTGATAAAATGAAGGAAAAAAAGGAAAAATAAGAACAAGCAAATTAATGAGTCAGCAAATCTACGTAAATTAGCATGTAGGTAAAAAAAAATTAATACAACAGATAATACAACAATAAGTATGAATAAATAAACAACAATGTTTATAAATATATAAATTTTGGAACTGCTATTGACGATAAACATAATCTTAAAACTACTGAATGGTGTATAATACTATAAGGTTACCACACTCTCTGGTAGATCAGTAACCGGCCTTCTATTTTTAGAATTCTTGTCAAAAATGAAATCAAAGTGCACACAAAAATATATGTGATAAAATTTAGAAAGGAAGGTAGTGAGAAAGGGATAAACATCAAAAACCAGTTAAATTGTTGAAAAAACTTGGAGGTGTTTTTTTGTTAATCATCCTTTAATTCCTCCTTGTTTCCTCCGGCAATCAAATACTATTTGATTTCGCCTTTCTCACTAATGATCCGTCTAATTTTGATAACGTTTGAGCTTAATCCTTGATGAAATTTTAATTTGCAATTTCTACGGTGTATTTTTTTGACATTTATAATGATGATCATTAGATTACAACCTATATATTATCAACCTATATTCTTTTAACCTATATATAGACTTATGTGTTGTAAATTTACGGGTAATGCTTTTAAAATCATCAAAACAAAATGACTACTCTATCTTTAAATATAAATTTTATAAATTCATTTATCGCTAATAATCAATTAATAATTTTAGGAAACCATATCTTTCAACTAAGGTCTTTCACTTAACAAAAGGTTTTATCAAAAATATTATATTGTTGTCTCTTCTTTTAAGCTGTTTTACGATGCAAAGAAAGTAATAATGTATATTTTTTTCAGCTTCCTGATGGTATTCATGTGTTTGGTGCTAAGTGTCTTTTCTACGATATCTGAATTCGAAGAAGTTAGTAGTGCTCTTTTGTTAAAAATGGTAAGTAACTACCTTTATTTAGCTACATTTTTGTAATATAAGAAGAAATTTATGAGAGACATCCTACAAAAATACGCACAATGAAAATTAAGCATGTGATAGCACGATCAATTTTATTACACACGGTATAAAAAGTTTCTTCGCTTGAAAGAACGTTTTGATAGTATTTTATTTCTGAAGATTAAATTTAAAATACTTTATTTTGATTTAGACTCTTTGAAATTTTCTTTTATGTAATAATTTGTGTTTGCAATACAGATTTGTTCATAATCCTCTACGTGTTCCATAAGGCTGTAATAAAAAATACAACAAGAATGAACCTTGAAATAAGTACAGAAAGCGATCAAGTTTTTCCCACATGATACAGGAACTTGATATAAACCAAGGTTTGTATTCTACTTAGAGGAAGAACAGTTGAAGGGCTTAGGGTACTCAAAAGAAGAGATGAGGAGCTACTATTTGTGCAAAATATCTTACGTAAGAATATATCTTTGTTGTAATAACAGCATTAGAAAAATAATTTTTGACGTAGGCACAAATATTTGCTTTATGTAATAGAACCACTGAATTAACCAATCACATTAGCAGATTTTCCGCAACATTTTTTACGTCAACATAAAAATATTTCAAACATTCCTATTTTATATATGTATTAATTTTGAAACAGTTATAAATGTTTCGTTGTTTCATTAGCGTATTTCAGGTTTGCTCAGGAGCTCAGGTTTACTCAGGTTTGTTTTTGGAAAGCAATTTAACACGTTCACGCCGGGGTGACCCACCGGTGGGTCACGCTAAATTGTCTCATCTTGGCGGCACACCAGAGTAAAAACTGGTAACAATAAATTTCATTTTTTAGTTTTTTTCCGGGAATAATAAAAATCCATAACTACCAATTGTTTTAAACGGATGCAGCTTTTATATTGAATTGCTTCTTCGCCGTGATAAATTTCCTTACAGTGAATTGTTATTGTTGAGAATAGATTAACTCCTCTCGAATATTATCTAATATTGAAATAGTTCTTCTACAAGTATTTACTCTTTTCCCGTACCACTGTTTTCACTTTTCCCGGCGTGAACGTGTTAATTGGTAAAAATGTTGCGCATTACTGTTCTTAAATTAGGAAACCATCTTCACACAATTAATGGAAAGAACTATAAACAAGAAGTAGACTTCCCTTTGACCAAATAGAATTCATACCTGGCAATAACATTCATGAAACTCAGTTCTAACTCTTACATAGAAAATGGTTGTTTGACCGCACATATTTACCGTTTTGGTTTGGTTTCTGATCCACACTGTTCCATCTGCCATGATCAGTTTGTCATGGATAGTCACCATAGTATCTATTGCAGTACTCTTCATAAGATGACTTTCACCTGGGAAAAAAGGGGACACATAAGGAAATGACTTTTTCATGTTTTTGTTCCTTTTGTGATTTGCCGAGCTGTCAATCCTTTGCCATTAAAGATAAACTATTTCTAAATTGGCATTCAAATAATAATGATTCTTCAATAAAAGTTTTGGGGAATTTGAAAGCATCGATTAATTAATCATCTTCTTATCTTTATATGATTTATTAAATTTTCCTAATATATCCAGTGAAAAACCAAGGTCACATAACCGATCATCATAATCTAATTCAGGGATAAATTCTTTATCTTTCATAGCATATTGCATATTTATTTGTTCCCTTAAAAAAAACTTATAAAATATTTTCCATGAGTTAGCCATCTGACATTGATAAAATATGCGATGCTACCATATTGAGAAGATAGATCACTGAATCTATCACTGATAGATCACTACCATATTGAGAAGATAAATCAATACATTAAATTTTGAAGAGAATGTGAGAGAGCTTAGATAATATTTTTTACATATGCTACTAAAAACAAAAGTTTCAATAGAAAATTAAAATCAAATATAGCTGGATAGAAAATATAAAAGAACTCGGCGGGAAGCACTGTTTAACCTAACGGGTCATTAAAAGTCACATCCAGTTTAGATTGTGAATCTAAAACTTTCAGATATTCAAAAATAGAGGGGTTAAGGAAAGAAGCAATAGCTTTGAAAATGTATCTAAAAAAACTTTAATAACTGAAAAAGTTAAAAATATTTTTTTTTATTTTTATATAAAAAAAATATGCAACCTTTCGCGGCAAAACATGAAAAAGGCTTTATTAGTTTTGTAAAAGAACAATGTATTCCAAATACTGATCGAATGTTTCAATTCTTATTTGAAAGACTAATTCTACATAGTAAAATTTGAAAGATTGTAACCAGCAATAAGATTAATTATATCCAATCTAAATAATTATATTTAATTTTTGTTCAACAGTATACAAAAGAACTCGTATCGGGAAAAAAATCAGTTTTAGAAAAACATGATTTTTAAAGTAATTACATAAATTTAAGCATACTCGCAATTATTTATGATAAGTAAAAATAAGCAAAATGAAATAATTATTATAAAAATATGCTACTGTAGTAGCATTACTTAATGGCTTAGTATAAAATATAAACTTTCAGTAAATTTTTATTTCACACATGATATTTAAAAATATATACATTACTTATCCATTTGTATAATTTAATTCCCAATTCCAATTGTTTTCGCAGTTTTAACTTAAGAATTTTCAATTTATTTCATAAAAAAATAACAAATAACAATTCAAATTCTCATTATAATATATAATTTTAAATAACAATAAAAATTCTTATATTCTATAGTTAAATTCTTATAAATTGATATTGTATTTACAATCACTCATCCCGAAAACAGATACTCATTTATCAGTGCTACGATAATAGTTTTTTAGCCATCGCCAATATGATTCGTATTCACCTACATATTGGATTAACCGCAAAGAATTTTGCAAATCTAACTTCATATTCGTTATAAGTGCTCTCCAAAACACTAAAAATTACATAAAATATAAAGCTTTAAATTATAGCCAACGATTCAACCATTGATTCAAACCATTTCGATTCAGACCATTGAGAAAGGCAGAGTCTCCTAGTGTTTTAAAAAGCAAAAAATAGAACATCATTTCCCTACTTCATTTTTCTTTGATCTGAACTCTCTAAATAACTTAATTTTCTTTCACGTAATGTTAAAGTTAATTTTTTATATACTATATCAAAAACATTATTCTATTATTGTTTTTCTTATCGGAAAATTATAATTCAAAAATATGAATCAAATGTTTAACCATTGGTAAGGTATGTCGAGTCTAATTTAAAATTAACAAATAGATACTAGTGGTTTATTATTTTTAAGTTTGTGTTAAGTTGTTAAGTTGTTTATTATTGTTAAGTTAAGTTATAAAGACGAAAATCACACATCATTGTCGAATTCAAAGTTCTAAATTTAACACCGAGGTACATTGTGTCATTATATTTAAATCTGATTGCAGAAATGTTAGTTTTTCACAAAAGATTTATTGCATGAGTCCTAATCGCACATGCGAGGTAAGGAAATTACTTTTGTTTTAAAACATGAAGTACATGAAGAACACGTGTTTTAAAAATATTTAATATTCTATTGAAAGCGGTGTTCCAAACGAATACCGCAATGCTTCAACTCTAATCTTCCGAAACTTTAATGTAAGTTTACGAACGTATTCAACTAAACTACTGCGTGGTGTTGGTCGTAAGATTATCAAACACGAGTTGAATGCCTGGAGCAACTATTGACAGAACACGATTAGCTTGAAGAACGAGGTAGTCCAATGCAAATAAGGCTTTATCCTGAAATTCTTCGATCTCAATGCATATTAATGCGCTTTCCTTTTGAAAAGTTGACTTACGAAAATGGAGAAAATCCACGAATATTTTATTCAAACTTACAATTTTTGGGGTGTAGGAATGTAACGTTTTTCACCAACTTCTTCAGGCGAAATAAAATGGTGTGTGGCGTTAACTTGTTTAATGTTAAATAATGCATTTTTTTACTCGAAAAATGGAAATCAAACTTTGAAAGCAAACCTTTGATTTTTCGATTTCCATTTTTCGAAAAAAAATTCATTTTTTAACTTTAAACAAGTTAACGTCACACATCATTTTCGTTCGATCTCCACTGGCCGAAGACTCTCCGTGTAATAAATGGTGATTGGCCCAAGTTAAATCTGTCGGGTCACAAAGTCCTCCGTGTTCTCATAACAAATTAATTCCAACCGTACTAAATTTTAGATTGAACGTTCTCTGGTTCAGAACAAAATTACGATTTGTGGATGAATGAATGGATGCATGAATGGGTCCTCCCTATAAAAGGGCTGTGGCGCATGTGTGTCGCAGAATTCGAATTCTTAGCCATAGATGGCGCAACTGGAAAACAAGAAGAAGTGCACCCCTTTGTCTTAATGGCACGCGAAAGCAACAATTTCATAATTATAAAAAAAAAATATTACATTTTATCCCAACTAGCATGAGCATAATGTATATTTATGATTCTGTCTTCTTGTTTTTATTACTTACTGGAATTTAGTTTTAAACTCCAAAAAGGAAACTAAATCCATATGAATAATAATTTTTTAATAACCACTGGCTCAAACAAAGCTGTCAACTTCTCTGGCTCCCCAGATTTTTTTCCAAAAGAAAGAGACAGCAAATTTTAAGCTGTAAAATTTAATTTGAAATATATAGCGCAACACTGTAATCTTTAAAATAAACGACAAAAATGGTGTAAAATTCTGTTATAACAGCAATTCATAATAACAGAGAAAATCGATTCATATAATCTTGTCGTAATAAGCAAATACACATTTAAACAGCCAAAAAACATTGTTAAAACAATGAAATAGACATATGTATCTTTTTTTTGAACAATTATTTCGAATTAAAATATATAATTAGAATAGACTACTTTTGTCCATAAATTGCAAACTAAATTACGTAGCTCTGTACAAAGCGACTGGAATGCTTGGACAAAAAAATTTCCATATAGTAAGAATTCTTTGCTAGGAGAAAATAAAATGTTCGTTTTTTCACTTTTCTGTACTAATTATAAAAATAAGCAAAATGTCTACTATTTAAATCTTTTCGTATAATAATACTCACTTAAACATCAGAATTATATATAACTTTAAAAAGAAATTTTGACGTAATAGGGGATGGTTAGTAATTTTTAAATCGTTATAAACATACAATTCTAAATTAATTTAATGAAAGAACCTGGACGGTGGCTTGGATATTTGTGTTAATAGTGAACTTCTTCTGTTATGCGTACTCGTTAAATCGAGCTGCATCATCACCTCCTACATCAGAAAATCTCCGCACGGTTTTCAGTGCGGCCTATTTAAAAAGTGAACCAGTGTGCGCATAAACCCAAAATCTATTTTCAATATAATTGAGATAAATTTATCCTATATATTTGAGAACTGAATCTGTAGTGGTTGACAAGTGAATATAAGGCAAACTAATCAGGCAACCTTTTGAATATAAGGCAAACTAAAACATTAAAACTTAAGAAACTAAACAAAAATTTAACAAGTTTTTAGACACATATTTGCTACCACTTTCTTATTTTTAATAGATTTTGTATTAGCCCTTTGGCTACTAAATGGACTCATTTGTCCCAAAAAAAAGTTTAAAAATTACTAATGGGGTGAAAAGCACTTAAAAACTCATTCTAATATGTCCCAGTCGTATAGTCGAACCAAGTATACGTGTTTCATGCGTCAAATATCCCCTAAATGGCGCTAAAGAGTTTCTTGCATGAAATAGCATTGTGATTTTGCGCTGGGACAGATATATCCCACTCGATTTAAATTTTTAGAATAGTTATGTCCGTTCGCATTTTATTTATATTTTCAAAAATGAACATAGAAAAAAGAACAAATATGAGTTGTCTAATGTGTAATGTCGGGTTATGCAAAGATTGCTTCACCCTGTATCATACCATGTTGAAAAAAAGCTCATATAATAAATTTTTCCGGAAAGATAGATGTGCTTGTAGTAAGTCGATCACTACAGGTGGGACATATGTATCCCAGCATTAAGTACGGCCGGGACATATATGTCCCAGCCTCTAAATTGATAACCGCTTGTCAGAAAAATCCTAAATACTAAATTTGCCTTATTTGTGACCTATTTTGGCCTTTTGAATAATAAACGGGACAAATAAAATCGTTTTTTAAAATTTGTAGTCAAAGGGTTAAATGATTATATCGTAAACTGGCTTGCCTTTATGGTGGACTGATTAAACTACATATAAAAACCCGTGTGGAGGCTGCATGCTGTATTTTTTGTTGAACTAACTCAAATTTCTGAACTGCGTTATAAAATTGCCTTATTTAAGCATCCTTCTCATATTTCCTAGAATATTCAAAAATTTTTAAGAATACTTCTCTAACCATCAATATTCTGAACATTAACATATTCTTTCATCAAAATCTGACTATTCAAACTGAGCTGTAACCACGGTTAAAAGACTATTTTATCATTCAATACAAAAATAGCATATTTCAAAAAATAATCATCTCAAATCTAGCGAATCCATTTTTGAAAACTTTCAGGCTATTTGTAATGATTACCGATACAGCATTGATCATATGTGTCACATTCACGATACTAAGTTTCCCTTTCTGAGATTTCAAATCTGTCGCTTGTATTCTGAAAGCAGAAGGGATCTGAAAACGTCGAAACATTTGAAATATTGAAATTCCCAATTTATCTATCCACATTTCAAAAGAAATAAGGAAAAACAATTTGTTATCCGATAAATGCTATCTACCATCGCCGTCTGCTATTGTAAATAATTTTCGTTTTCGAATTCCAATTTGCAATTTAACGGGATAAACTATGGATTTTCACGTCTTTATTTCCAATAATAAAATAAGTAAGTCTTACTAGCTTTCATAAAAGATTTCTTTTCTGATAAGCAATTAAAAATAAAAGATTATTTAAGTAATCATTCTAAAATAATCATTTTGTATGAAGCCCTTTTAAAATTGTATGTATTCTTTAAAATAATTATTTTTAACCATGAAGAAATTATTGTGTTAATTTTTATGATAAGGAAAGTTCACAAATCATTTATGAGTCAGTCTTCAAAAATTTTTGAATTTAAAATTAATTCTATTTTTTTGTAACTGAAAGTTTGATGTTGCAGTACAAAAATTCTTTAGTTTATTTTGAATATAAATTTAAGTTTCATGCTTAATGTTTGAATGAATTTAAAATTAAATCATTATGATTTTTCTTTTTATTTTATTTTTAAAATAACTATGAAATAAAATTCTAAAAAAATGAATCAGGAAAGAGATATAGGCTCTGAAATTTTTTTAATTATTTTTAGTTACTTTTGAGACATATCGTGTTAAAGCTGAAAGAAAACATTAAAAAAATTGATCATAGCGAAATAAGTCTTCCAAGTTTCCTCAACAAATTTTTAATTTATTAAATTTGTTAGAATAAGCTTTAGAATAATATTTTAATCAAATTCATTGTTACATATATAATTTATCAAGTACGATTTGTAACTCGGAATTGTTTCTCTGTCGATTTAAGTAAGAGTAGTAATTTTTAAAAAATACAAAATCAATAGACTTTCTATTGGATTTGGCGGATTTTAATAAACAAACTTATACCGAGTTTTCGAAAAATGTGTGAAAATTTTCATAAGGAAAAGCGAGTGGACATAGAAATGAAAGTTCCACTACACTTTGCCAAGAAAAAAAATTATTCTCTGTAATGAGAAGCAAAGATTTCAAAAGATGACACTGCTAATTGAGTAGTATTACGGCTGCACAATGGGCTATTGGCGGCGGTTCTGAAGACATGCCTCGTCCGATGACATGTCGTCACAATTTATATCCTCTGCAAGAGGGATGGGCTCCTTCGAACGAACAGCGTGTGAAGTCGAGCACTTTACGGTAGAACGAGGATGAATCTCGTTTCCTCGGTCCATTCGCTGATCAAAGTGGTCACACATCAGCCAGTGATGCTTAACTTTGGTGTTCTACTGGGAACCGTGTCTTTACGATCAGTCCACTGTGGGACCTGACGCGATAGGAAATAGTGAATTAAAATTTTAAACTTTTGTACAAATAGCCTTCTCAAGAAAGTGTAACTTTAGAAGATCAGCCCAAACTTTTCAATTTTAAGCATTTCAATCCAATTTTCAAAAAAATTTTGCAAATTAATGCTGGGAAAGGATCAATGGTGAAATTTTTTGCATCCTTCTTAATAATGGTGGTTAGCACATTTTTACCACTTCTACTAAATGATTTCAGTTCCTTTAACTGTCATAAGTCATACCACACTCAAAAGTATTAAATGTTTATGTTTAAATGAGTAAGTAGACCATGTTTAATAGCATAAACATGGTGTAATCATAATCATAATGGTCATAATAGACCCAAAACAATTGTTTAATAGTGTAACATAATGTTAAATTTTTGAACTATTACAAGTATAGTAGCAGCCTATAGAAAGTTAAGGAACATGATGTGACGTGCTACAAACTTAAAGTGAACTATACCAACTTAAAACTTAAAGTGTACCTATAACCAACTCTCTTATAGTTTTTAGAAATGGGAAATTTGGTTCGGTTGAAGCCTTCAGCATACATGGTACTGGGACAGATCAGTCTATCAATATCAGTCAGGACCAATTGTTTCTGTATCACTAATAACTTAACTTGACATCTTAACTTCTTAAGTACTTAGCTAATAAGATGGATCATAAGTGAGATGTTTTTTCAACGCTTTTACCCTTTGTAAGGAAAATAAATCTCCCCATAAGGAAAATCAATTTTATTAAATTAGCGGAAATACTTTCAATTCTTTCGGATTGATTCACATACAGATTGATGTTTTCTGCTGATAAAAGTCACTTTAATTAAATATTATTGCAAAGACTAGTTAAATCCCTTTCATTGTTCTTAATTGCGGTAGTCTTCTTATAATCCTCACTCACAAGATGAGAGATTCGGCAATGGGTGGAATTCAAGTTAGTTCAAACATAGTTCTCAACGACTATTCGACTGTTCGGGTGAAGTACAGGGTGAAGCATAGGCCTTAAATGACTTGAAACTCGACCTGTCCCATCACCTCCTACATCAGAAAGCTTCCACACGGTATTTTATAAGTAGTCTAAAAAAACTAAACTCAGTAGCACGACAGCCCATTGAGGGCCAAGGCCTACTATGCCCATCTCAGTTTTCTTGACCTTGGACTCTGGGGAGCAGGAACAGATGTTCTGGTTAGGTGGTCAGCCGAACGCGGAACCCCCATTGTTTAGTTCCCAAGCATGCTTGGTACTCATTTATCGACCCACTGAAGGGATGAAAGGATGAGTGAACCTTGCCTGGCCCGCGGATCGAACCCAGGACCTGTAGCACGAGAGGGAAAGCACTACCACTCAGCCACCTGGTGCCGCATAAATAGCCTGCTCAGACTATTTAATATGTGAATCAGTGGTGCGCATGAAACCAAATTCTCTTTTAAAAGTAATTGAGAGAAATTTATCACAGATATTTGAGAATTGAATCTGTAGTGGTTGACAGGTAAATAAGACAAAGCAATAATATTTATAAATTAAACAAATTTTTAGACATATATTTGCTACCACTTTCTTGTTTTTACTATTTACGATTTTTTATTAAATGGCTCTTTCGTACACCTGTTTACCTTCCTAGTGATCTAATCAAACTACCTATAAGAAACAATGTGGGAGCTTTCAGTTATAGGAGATGTTGCCTGTCCAGTAGAAGATATTGATATGCATATTAAGAAATGAGTATTACGTTTTTCATTGTGTATGACAAAAATTAAATTTTTTGATTTATGGTTAGCTTAAAAATTTTTCTTTGAAAATTTTAATTTCATTTTACGAGGGTTGTAAATTAAATAGTGGCAACTTAACCTTGAAACTCACAGAAGGGCGTTTCTCAAAAAGTATTTATCTTGTTGGTTTAATTTCTATATCACGTAAAGCTGGCTTATTTTTTTGAAAGTATTTNTATAAGAAACTATGTGGGAGCTTTCAGTTATAGGAGATGTTGCCTGTCCAGTAGAAGATATTGATATGCGTATAAAGAAATGAGTATTACGTTTTTCATTGTGTATGACAAAAATTAAATATTTTGATTTATGGTTAGCTTAAAAATTTTTCTTTGAAAATTTTAATTTAATTTTATTATTATACAAATAAATCTCCGAAATCAAAATAACAATTTATTTTCTACTATTTTACATGAGTTATTACGAGTTCATAAATTCGTAATTAACAGTGTAAGAATGAAAATAATAGTCGCATAAGTATTAAAGCCTTATAGATGTCAGGCTCATGTGACATTTTAATTGGATAATAACTTTAGAACTAATAGACAGTAACTTAAGTCTTTAATACATGAAATTACATTCGGTATTTAGGGATTTCCTGTTATTAATCTCAAGGATTTTAATTAAGCATTGTTTGTGTAAATAATCGTTATGTCACAAGAGTAAACGCTTTAAATTTATGAATTTTCAAATGCAATCTAAGTGAACAATTAAATTGTAAATTATCTTAATTAAAGCATAGATCTTAAGGACTAGCATAATCTTGATTCATCCGAACTAGATAATTGATATTAAAGGGGATACTTACTTTGCAAATTGCTATTTAATTCATAACTATGTATGAAATGGTGTATAGACTTCCATATTAACGTATAATCCAGTCATTTCTAGTGTATAATTTTTATTCAAGTTTACTCCAGTCTCTAGTTTCATCTTAACTCTTACTTAATTAAACAAATTTGGAAACTACGTTAAACGCAATCTAAGATTAATTTTTAACATATTAACAAGAAACGCACCCGGAGTAATAGGATTAAATTTTTTAACAGTTGATTTTTAACTTACGGAATTCATATACAGAAATTTTTGTCGATTTTGCAGTAATTTTGAAGTTATAATTTATCAAAAATCACATTTTTTTAAAAATCTTTATAGCTTCTTCAAATGTGATTCATCCTTCAGATGAACAGCAATAATGACTGTAAAAGGTTGTTTTAAATTTGCGACCGGTAAGTTAAGACCTGTTTTAAATGAAAACTTAAACATTAACATTTTAAAGGTTAAAACTAAAAGATTAAATTTAAAAATTCGATTAAAAAGTTCTAAGTTTCCGTTTAACTCTTCATTTTGCCATCGTTATAAAAAATTACAGTTTTCTTTCTTTAATTAGCTAAATTTGAGCTCTGACGCGAAATCATGTGATATTATTTATTTAACTTAAATCTTCCAGTTATTGCACTTATGGTTTTTAGTTTTGCTATAATTTTATAAAATTACCAAAAAAAAATTTTCACATGACCAAATGCAAACATTTAAACGTATCTTTGAATTGTATAGATTCGCAATTATTTGAGACATACGTAAAAACTAAGTATCATAACTAAAATCCAGTTATAATGACCCTTTATTTTATTACACATAAAGTATCAGTACACACTTAAGCTCTCGGAGAGCCTCCCAAAATGTACACAAGATTTGAATTAAGCAGAAAATTTATTAATTTAGTATTGGAAACCAAAATAAAATAGAGTTTGACATCTGACAGAAGAGGGTTATAAAATGCAGCACTATGCGAGAGAATATCGCGTTTTTATTGTATATTTGAAAAATAATGACAGCTTGACTTTTACAGTATGCAAATTTTGTAAAAAAATACAGTTGAAATATTAATTTTACTTCGTAAACTAAGAACAGAGCTATTGAAAAGAGATTGGAGCAATTGGGAACGCTAATCTCACTGTCCGTCCAATACACATGTGTTTCAACATGTTTATTGGACAACATGTAGTTTACACACAACGGTGCGATATGACATACCGCACGTGAATAAATCCAAATACTGAGTACGACATTTCTTGGTCGTGTATTCTCTCATTTAGGTAATTATAATTGATCTCCTAGATCATGTGATTTAACACCATTCGATTTCTTGCTATGGGATTCTCTAAATTTAAAGGGTATGTCAACAAGCTCACGTCCTCCCACGCATTGAACGCGAAGAAAAAATATTCAACGTAACATCAACAAAATTCAGCAACATTTATGCAAAATTTAAAAGGAAGTTTTCTATAAAAGATTGCGTACGTGTCCGCAAAGCTGTGGAGCTCATTTGCCGAACCTGCCATTTATATAACCCTACCATATATAATGCATGTTTCAATAAAGAAATCCATACCTTTGAAAAAAACTATATTTTCTATTGCATTCAAACCTTACGTAAATTTTGGGACAACCTTTTTTTTTAATGTCCACCATTTCGTCAATTCAGGAGTATTAGGGCAGATTTGTTGGCCACTCTTTCAGGGGCACCAAATTAGGTAGGCTAACATTGCTCCCACAGTAAGGACAGATTGCACAGAGAATGAAGGAACATCCATGCCTTGTCCGGAATTGGAACCCGGGACCTTTCTGATACAAGACAGGGGCAACCTTTATTAAAGCCTTTAAATTAAAGTTGCTAAGAATAAATTCAATTTTCTAAGAGAGTGTAAAATAAAATATAACACTTATATCGAAAAGTAAATGCTATATTTTTTACTGCTATTATTTAATTAGTTTTATGAATAATAAAAAAACATTTTTTTACTTGCTTTAAAATAAATATTTTAAAATTGCAAGCATTAAATTCAATTATCATAGATTCCGAAGTTAAAATAAAATATTCATCTTTAAAACATAAACAATATATTCCTTTGGGTAAACTAACTTAAAACTAACAGTATTCATTAAAACTAATAATATTTAACTTTCAAAAACATTTTTTTTTTTAATTTCGACAGAATCTCCATTTCCCTGAAATGGTTTTTCTCTTTTTTTTCCCTAGGGATTCTAAGCTTCTTATAAACTAAGAATTAACAATAAAAGTAAACAGAGAATTTATCTCCAAATAAAAGAATTTTTTTTCAATTTAGTTCATGAATTTTATATTTTTCTTGAATACGTAGAATTACTTGAATCATAGTTTTATTGTTGGTATTAATTTTATATAAGGCTGGTGTATAACTCATTAATCCTTGAACTCGCTTTATTTAATCATTATACTTTTGTGTCAGAAACCATATTGTTTCATTAAACCACTGACATTGTATGTAACAGATTTAAAAGACTAATGTTGGATTAAAAATTTAACTTTTAATTTTTGAACAAATCTCAAATATTTCATAATTAAGTTTATGGATAATAATATATAATATTATATAAATTGTTTGTTTAGATAATACTAGATAAATAATATTATTAGATCGTTACTATTACATAAACTGTTCCTTTTACATGATGAAACAAATTAAAAAGATTACCACAAAAAATTAAAATGTTTGTTAGAGTTGACCGAACAAGTCTCTGCATTTTAAATCCCATTATTAGCCGTAATTGAAAGCTGTATTAGCGGTAATTAGCAGTAATGAGATGAATTAACGGTTATTATCGGAAAGTTTAGAAAGTCACATAATCTATACAAAAGCATGACCCATAAATTATACCAAAAGTGTTACGGACGAATGTGTCCAATTACATAATTCAGTACAAGAGAGCAAGAAGTGTAGATCTCTATCTGTAAACTTGACCAAACGCGTTGATGACGATACTAGATGGCATCTTCTTCGGAAATAAAACCTTTCTTGTTCATTTTCTAAAAGAGTGTGAATTGGTTAAAAAATATGTAAAACCGTATAATTCTGAATGGATATCATCTGCCATAGGCAAATAGATGTTAAAATTTGATATAAAATTCAAGCAACTGTAGAAAATCTCAGTTGCCGGCTTGCTGTAGCTCCTAAAATGATTTCATTTCTGAACAAAAATATATGAGCAAAAGTTTGGAATAAGTTTAGAATTAGTCTTCTTCCACTTCAATGGCGGCAAAGTTTTCATTGATCTGTTAAAATGACAGATCTGAATTGAGCATAGTTTGGATTGCTATGTATCTTCTAAGTTCATCATTTTGCCTCTTAATGGATCAGATTAATCTTCAGTGCCACTGAGACAATAGATAGGTAAGTACTTTATTTACGTCACACTAGAGTTGCACAATGGGTTATCGATCACGGTCTTGGAAACATCGCTAAGGATGATCCGAAGGCATGCCGTGACAATTTTGATGCTCTGCAGAGGGAATGGCTCCTTCGATTTGGTAGCCAGATGACCTGCGCGCTAAGTCGAGCACTTTTCGGTAGAACAGTTTTACTAGGATCGACACCGCGCACAATTGGTCCCTACGCACGCTGATCAAAGTGGTCACACACCCACCAGTGATGCTTGACTTTGGTGGTCTACTGGAAGCGTATTGACAAAACATACCGTAGATTGTAAAGGGGTTGGCGAAAATATCTATCAGCGTTGAAGGAGCGTCTCGCAAATCGCCAAACAGCTGTGTGCTTATGTTTTTGTTTTGTTTTCGGTATCACGTATCTATCATTCACTAAGTTATATATGGGTGTCACATTTCAGAGTTTCAAATAAGCTGATCTTCATTAGATTCTTCTGCATTAAATGAAATATAAAGCGTATTNTATTATATGAACTGTTTATTTTAACATAATGAAGCAAACTAAAAAGAATACCTCAAAAAAATTTTAATGTTTGCAATGGTTGAACGAACAAATCTCCGCTTTTTAAATTAATTTATTAGCCGTAATTGAAAGCTGTATAAGCGGTAATTAGCCGTAACGAGATGAATTAACGGTTATTATCGGAAAGTTTAGAAAGTCACATAATTTAGTACAAAAGCATGACAACCAAAGGCCTCCTTACCCATAAACTATACCAAAAGTGTTACGAACGGAATGTGCCCAGTTACATAATTTAGTACAAGAGAGCAACAATTGTAGATCTCTATCCGTAAACTTGACCAAACGCGTTGACGACGGTACGCGTTGGCATCTTTTTCAGAAAATAAAACCTTTCTGGTTCATTTTTTAAAGTAGTGTGCAAATCTGAATTGGTTAAGAAATATGTAAAACCGTACAATTCTGAATGGATATCATCTGCCATAGACAAATAGATGTTAAAATAGGATATAAAATTCAAGCAACTGTAAAAAAATCACATTTATTATTTGCCGGCTTGCGGTAGCTCTTAGCATGTCTTCATTTCTGAGCAAAAATATATGTGCAAAAGTTTAGAATCATAAGTTCAGAATTAATCTTCTCCCGCTTCAATGGCGGCAAAAATTTTATTGGTCAGTTAAAATGACTGGTCTGAATTGAGCAAAGTTTGGATAGCTATGTCTCTTCTAAGTTCATCATTTTGTCCCTTAATGGATCAATTTAATCTTTAGTGCCACGGACGAAAAAGATAGGTAAGTATTTTATTTACGTCGCTCTAGAGCTGCACAATGGGCTATCGACCACGGTCTTGGAAACATCTCTGTTTAAGATATTATAAATATCGAGAGATGATGAAAGTTGTTCATAAATTAAACTGTAAATAAATGACGGACCATGTATCTTTTCATTAGTTTATTTCGACACAAACATGACATAGAAAAGGTAAAGGTAGATATTGGGGAAAATTCCCGCAGAGAAAAAGCTGCCATTCTCTTAAACATGAAAACATCATCTGCTCTGCAAAAGCGCTCCTGACAGTGCGCGCATGCACGGACAATCTCTAAGGATGATCCGAAGACATGCCGTGACAATTTTGATGCTTTGCAGAGAGGATGACTCCTTCGGTTTGGTAGCCAGACGAACTGCGCGCGAAGTCGAGCACTTTACGGTAGAACAGTTCAACTAAGATCGGTCCCTGCGCAGGCTGATCAAAGTGGTCACACACCAGCCAGTGATGCTTGACTTTGGCGGTCTACTGGAAACAGTGTCTCTACAATCAATCCATTGTGGGACATGACTGAAAACCCTTATATAGCAAGACGGAAAAGAGCAAAAACTGGAAGACATTTCGTTATGGCATTTTTTTTCGATAAAAATAAAATATTTGAAACTATCAATATCCCTTTTATAATTTTAGCATATGTATAAAACTGCTTCGTTTCCAAGATGAAGTGGATATTGTTAAATAGTTTGAAAAAAAAATAAGTAAACTCCTCCCGAAAACTAGCTATAACTGAAATGGTTTTACTACCAGCTTTTCCCCTTTTTGTCCTTGCTTTCACCCCTGCTGTGTGACCTGACGCGAAAGAAAGTATTGAATTACAATTTTAAATTTTTTTAAAATTAATCTTCTCAAGAAAGTGCTACTTTTAAAGATCAGCTCAAGCTTTTTGATTTTAGGCATTTTAGTAAGACCTGAACAGCCTGGTTTAGACGGAGTTGTGCCCATGTCCAAGAGGTCGTGGGTTCAATCTCCGCCTCCCAAAAATCCCCGTGCAGTTGACTAGTGAACGTTAAATCTGTCGGGTCACAAAGTCCTCCAAATTCCCATAACAAATTATACCTCTGGGGTACTGAATTGAAGGTGGATCGTTCTCTGGTTCAGGTCAAAATTACGATCTGTGAATGAATGAAAGGGTGTATGAATGGGTCCACCATATAAAACGGGTAGTGAGGTAAGTCTGTGGCTGAAGTCGTATTCTTGGCCTAGATGGAGTCACTTAAAAACGAGAAATACACCGCCTGCTTTTGAAATTCACTTAGTTTCACCAAGCAGACTTGCTAAACAGCAACAATCATTGTAGTCTAATTTTCAAAAATGTTTTACAAATTAATGCGGTGAACGAATCAATGCTATTTTTGCATCTTTCTTAAGGATGGTGGTTGAGCACTTTTTACCACTCCTAGAGAATGACTTCAGTTCTTTTGACTTCTTTGGCCTTCCCTAACATTAATCTAACTGTAATACTGAGAATTATTTCATTGAGCAGAACTGGTTTGATGCAAGAGGTTAAAAATCGACTCAAGTTCATTCATAAAATTGGTCATTAGTATAAAATAAACTGAACAGAGGATCGTTAGTGAAAATGATGTATGTATTTTTTTTCGCATAAGACACTTTTTCAGCACACTGGAATAAATTATAGTTTGTTAAAGCAGATGCAAATAATAGTTGATTAATAACAAGACCATTTGTGATAGCATGATTTTAAATTTATTTGAGTTATTTCTCTTATGTTCAACTTGATTTTTATTTGATTTCAAATTTAGTATTTATTTTCTGCTTTTATATAATGGCTTGTTCAGATTTACAATATTTTCCAGGGATTAAGACACAGTTAATTTAAAGCATTGATTTTATATATATATTGAAATTAATAAAGTCTGGTAATAATCAAATGTCTAAAGTCACCAAGTAATAAATATTTCCAAATAAGCTTGCTGTATAATCTTTTAAGCATTTTTTTTAAATTTATTTTTAGCTGTACTAGATTGACATGTAACTTCCAATAGTACTAAGTAGGACTGGGCGATGTTAAGATTTCAGCATCGTGATGCATCGCCACTCAAACATCGTGATGTTTCGATACATCGCGATGTCACATTTCTATTTCACATTTGGTTTTGCCAAATTTTGCATTCTTGTACACCTTTACTTTTTTTTATTTGATGCTACTGTAAAGTAAGACTAAATCTAAAATTTTAAATATATATATTAGATTTTTAGAATTTAAACTTTGTGTGTTTGTGGAAAAAGGAGAATAAGATTTCAAGGGGGATATTCAGAAAAAATTTATAAAAGTGAAAATCTGCCAAAATGCATCAAATTTACATTATACGAACTATATTCATTTTATAGGTATTTAATTTCAATAAAGTTATATAATCAATAAGAGAAAAAAGTAAAGATAGGAGTAAATTAAATATATGACTTTATATCCGGGTATATCAATGTTTAGTAAATTGATTATTTTCTTCTTTTGTATTAAAATAATTCGATAGACTGTCTTTTTCAATTTAAATAAAACACATCTTTTCAAACTNCCTATACATACCAAGACGGAAAAGAGCAAAAACTGGAACGAAAGACTTTTCATTCTGGACTTTTTTTTTTCTTTTTTTTTTGATAAAAATAAAATATCTGAAACTATCGAGATTATTTTATGTTGTTGTTACACCCCCCCCCCTGGAGAAGGAAAGCCTAGACTAGATCCAGAAGTCCCCGTCGCTTCAGTTCCACATATATCTGCAGAAAGTCCCGATCAACCAGCAGCTGCTTAAAAGAAACGTCAAGGCAAAAAAAGAAGGTGATCTGGACTAGCAGGTTGTGAACAGGAACAAAGTTGGAAAGTTGGTCCCCATTTTGAAACCTTAAACACTTAAGATGGCCACTACGAAATCTGGTTATGGCCGATTGGAAAGGCCGAGGGTAGCAACATGTTAATGATAGGTCAGGGCGGTTGCCAGCATACCACTGATGGGATGGAGTACGGCGCCACACTGGAAGCAAACGATGTTTTCCCAGGGAGTGGATCTCAGTAGTTTTTTTTTATAATTTTAGAATATATATAAGACTGCTTTGTTTCCAAGATAAAGTGGATATTTTTAAATAGTATGAAAAAAAAAATAATAAGTAAACACCTCCCAAAAACTAGCTAGAACTGAAATGATTTTACTACCAGCCTTTTCTCTTTTCCTCCTCGCTTTCACCCCTGCTCTGGAACCAGACGCGATAGAAATAATTGAATTGCAATTTTAAAGTTTTTCAAAAATATTCTTCTCAAGAAAGTGTAGCTTTTAAAGATCAGCTCAAGCTTTTTGATTTTAAGCATTTTAGTAAGGCCGGAATTGTCAGGTTTAAAAGACGTGGCACCCATGTCCAAGTGATCGCGGGTTTGCTCGCCGCCGGCCAAAAAATCCCCGCGTAGTAAATGTTGACTAGTGAACGTTAAATCTGTCGGGTCACAAAGTTCTCCAAATTCCCATAACAAACTATACCTCTGGGGTACTGAATTGAAGATTGATCGTTCTCTGGTTCAGGTCAAAATTACGATCTGTGGATGAATGAATGGATGTATGAATGGGTCCGCTCTATAAAACGGGTTGTGAGTTGTATGGCTGAATTCTTAATCTAGGCTATAGATGGAGCCACAGAAAAACAAGAAACGCACCCTTTGCTTTTAAAATTCGCTTGGCTTCATCAAGCAGTTTTGCTGAACGGCAACAAGCATTGTAGTTTAATTTTCAAAAATTTTTGCAAATTAATGCGGTGAAAGAATCAATGCTATAATTTTTTGCATCCTTCTTAAGGATGGTGGTTGAGCACTTTTTTACCACTCCTAGAGAATGAGTTCAGTTATTTTGACTTCTTTGACCGTCCCTAACATTAATTCAACTGCAATTCTATGAATGAATTGCAGTTGATGCATTGAGCAGAACTGGTTTGATGCAAGAGGTCAAAAATCGGCGCAAGTTCATTCATGAAATTGTTGTTCATTAGTGTATAAAAATGAACAGAGGATCTTTAGTGAAAATGAAGTATGTATTTTTTTTTTTTGCTTTGCATAAGACACCTTTTCAGTACACTGGAATAAATTATAGTTCGTTAACCCTTTCGCGCCGACTGTCACAAATACGTGACAGCATAAAACCGTATCAACCAGGGTAAAAAGATAAAACTGGTAATCAAAGTAATTCTTTAGCAGTTTATTTGTGGGCGGAGTTATACTTGTTTGATTTATTTTATTCACCATTTCTTTGTTCAAAATAAAACTATTTAGCTATATTTTGAATTAACATTGATTATATATATGATTAAACTAACAATAATTAAAGTAAAAGCAAAGTAAGTCCTTCAAATTAGAAACGACTACATTTAAGTTACCGTTTTTTATTTAATTGCATCCTGATTCTGATTTTGTACGAATGCTTTTCTGAATCACCCGTCCCCAAGGGGTTAAAGCAGCTGCAAATAGTAGTTGATTGATAACAAAACCATTTGTTATATCATAATTTTAAATTTATTTTAGTTATTTCTCTCATATTCAACTTGATTTTTATTTGATTTTAAATTTAGTATTTAATTTCTGCGTTTTTATACAGTAACTTGTTCATATCTACAATATTTTCCAGGGATTAAGATACAGTTTAAAGGATTGATTTTATGTATGCATTGAAATTAATAAAAGAATGGTAATAATCGAATGTCTAAAGTCAGCAAGTAATAAAAGTTTCCAAATATATTTGGTGCAGAATTTTTTAAGTATTTTTTTATTTATTTATTTATTCTTATCTGTACTATTAAATTGACATGTGACACCTAGTAGTTTTTTAATATTCAAAATAATAATAACAAAGCTAATTTTAACAATTGTGCATTTACCTATTTTTAACACCTAAATTTAAATAACTTTCACTAAGTAGAATATTTATTCTTTCATTTGAGGTATTATTAGAGCAGTGTTGCCTCGGTCAACTAAAAATAAAAAAAGTGGTGTCTAATGAAATTCAAAACTTTATTAACAAAGATTAATGTTAGCAATTTAATCTAGCAAATTATTTTTAGTTTGCTACTGAATGTGAAAGCAAAGAATGTTTTTGCTTTGAGTATGAATATTTGTAAAAGTAAGTCATAGTGATAGTTACGATTAAATAATTAAAGAGATAATAAAACACATAAAAATGAATTGAATTCTACAACTTTTTACATTTTTAATCGCCTGTGCTATCCCTGTTAGAGCAACCAATGGCTACAATGCAAAATACATTATAGAACTGTATACGGTGAAAATCTAGAGCCTTCAAAATATTTAAATTTTTTGACAATATTTTAAGCGCATTACCGCGATAGAGCTAGATCAAAGTGGGTTTCATATGAACATGTGAATCATTTGCATGTAACGGTGTAGAAAATTATTTTAAATCAAATTAACAAACAAATAATGATACATTAAAATATAAATCCAGCTACCACTAGAAGAAATTTTCCCAAGAAGTGTAGAAAGTTGGCAGCACTGCATTTCTCATTTTTGATTAGAATAAAAACATTTAAAAACAGCAGGTTTAATATTTGTAATTAATTTTTATATTTTTACAAACTTAAGTTTAGTTTAAAATGATGAAAAAAGGCTGTTTTCTTTTGATGATTTCGCTATGTTCAAGAGTTGGGTACTGATTCGGTGATTCGAATCACCAACTTACAACTGATTCGAATCAGTTGATTCAAATTATCATTTCATTAATCATCATCATTACATTCTGTTCCCAAAAAAATTATGCTGATAGAATTTTAAATTAGTCTTAGTCTTTAATAATTAATCTTAAATCTTTTCAATTGCTCTTAATTATGTATATTTAATTATGTTTTTGTTGTAAACCTTATTTAATGCGAGATAAGTACGCTTAAAATATTTATTATTGTTATACTCGCAAATGCCACAGTTAGAGTTTAAAACTAATATCTGAAATGTGATCGATAACATGTTTCTATTTCTGTTTGCTTAATATTGAGCGAAATATGACAAAGGGGAAGTGGGAGATTCACTGCTGCGTGACACTTAGTGACAAAAAGGTGAGGATGAGGTCCCAAATGTCGAAAACAAGTGTGACATCATTTACATGCTCTATGAATTATTTTATTCATTTATTAGTGCTTTCGATTTTACACA
This sequence comes from Parasteatoda tepidariorum, assembly GCF_043381705.1. NCBI lineage: Eukaryota > Metazoa > Arthropoda > Arachnida > Araneae > Theridiidae > Parasteatoda > Parasteatoda tepidariorum. The sequence continues at coordinate 33,191,121 of NC_092212.1, read as the reverse complement.
GAAGCAAGCTGGCTGTATAGTAAGTTTAAAATAAAATACGACTGATATGTTTTAACGTGAAAGTAGGGTTTACTCAAACTTTTAAATAAAGTGGTAATTCTTTATATTTTTAACTGAGGCTCTAATTAGTACGGATTTTTCGTAATATCAGAAAATATTTTTCCTATTGGTAGCAAAGGTAATATATTTATGTTTTAATAAATTAGAATAAAAATAATTTTGTTCACCACAAAACACAATTAATTTAAACATATATGTATGAAGTCATATAGGCGAATATTTAAGTTTTTCTGTTCATTTTTTACAAACCTGTTTGTCTTGAAATATTATACTTTAGTTCATTACCATTGAAAAAATTAATTCGCAACAGCGGGAAATCAAACTGCTCCACTTTCTGCAAAAGTTTTAATAAATTGGTAGCGAATTAAATAGTAAAGTTTGTAGAATAAGGATAATTACGCCTACTTTTTAAAAATGTCACCACGCGATCACTGCTATCAAGTTGCATTTCATATGATATTTTAAATTTTGGTGCGTTGTGGTTGAAAAATTATTTAAAATTAAAAATAACTTGAATTTCGTTAAGATTAGAAAATATTTTTTGACAAAGTGGAGCAAGTCAGCATCCCTATTTCCTTAATATCAAATTTATTTAAATACCGGAAACAGCTAATTTAAAACGAATATTAAACTTTTGGTTAAAGATGAAGGTTTTTTATACAGACGATTAGTTAAAAAAATCAAATTTGATACCTACCTACACTTTCATTTCTACGAAGGGATAATTATCAATGTAATATCTCTTATTGAAATAAAATGACAGCAATGTACTTTTGCCACCTTTTTTTTATTTATTCAAAACAATTGCATGACGAGTTTCACTCATTCTCGAATGCTATTGAGTTATTATTATGACTAACAGGAAAATGGAAAATAAATGAAATAGTAATGATGCTACTTAACACATTGAATGCCACGCTAATTGTGCATGACTTGCCCGTCTTGCCAAACGGTAAATAACTACAAACTAAATTTGCAAATTAGTCAGATTTTGTTCGTTCTTAAAAGGTTTAGCTTAACATGTGTGAGTCCTAGTCCTAGTGTTTAGATTTTATTGGGCACCTGGGCCGCGAAGCTACCCCCATCCCATTCATCTGGAATTTTTGAACAGTTTTGGTTGAGCAATGAGGTAAGCAGGCAATGGAGTTGCTTTTATGAGTGTTTCAAGCTCTTTACTTGAATAACTAAAAAGGAATCAAAAATAAATTGAGCAGCTTGCTCTAAACTGTGTNTTAATATTGAGCGAAATATGACAAAGGGAGAGGGGGGATTCACTGCTGTGTGACACTTTGTGACAAAAAGGTGAGGATGAGGTCCCAAATGTCGAAAACAAGTGTGACATCATTAATATGCTTTATGAATTATTTTATTCATTTATTAGTGCTTTCTATTTGACTCAGAAGCAAGCTGGTCGTATAGTAAGTTTAAAATAAGATACGGCAAACAGATACTAGTATTTTTTATCATTATTTGCAATCGATTGAATTTGTACTCAAGTTTGCAACCAGCTTTAGACACTTTTAACTCCTTAAATCTTACCTTTTTTTAATTCCTTATTATCAAATTTGAAGGCTTTTTATACAGACAATTAGATAAAAAAATCAAATTTGATACCCACCTACACTTTTATTTCTATGAAGGAATAATTATCAATGCAATATCTCTTTTTGAAATAAAGTAACAGCAATATACTTTTGCCACCATTTTTTTTTATTTATTCAAAACAATGGCCTGACGAGTTTCATTCATCCTCAAATGCTATTGAGTTATTATGACTAACAGGAAAATAGAAAATAAATGAAATAGTAACAATGTCACTTAACAGATTGAATGCCACGCTAATTTTACATTGCTTGCCCGTCTGGCCACAATGGTAAATAACTACAAAATAAATCTGCAAAAATTAGACAAATTTTGCTAGTTTTTTAAAAAGTTTAGAATGATATATCTGAAAAAAGTGGTGCATTATATAAGCCTACGAATTGTTTAGAAATAATAGTGGATAAAATCTACTAAATTGAATTTATTAAACCAAGAATCACAATTCATAAACTACCACTTGAAAATATTTATTCGTTGTCGGGAGCAAGTTGACATCTCTGTGTATATAAATAAAACTATTTCTGTGTGTTCTAGTATATTCCATTAATTTCTTCAAACCATTTTTGTAACGATAATAATATAAAAAAAATTAAAAATTTACTCGAATTATGTGTTTCTAATAATCTTGGCTTAGCCAGTCACAGGTGACCCCCGGGGCGCTACGAACAAACTCAGTGGCGGTCACCGGTGACCCCTATGGCATTCAACGTGTCAATAAATTTTATGAACATGATTTTAATAAAACTGTCGTATTACATAAATTTTAAGGAAAAATTATTGTAAACGATTGACTTTAAAATAATGATTTTGTTTTCAGGAAATTGTGATGGTCGTTTGGTTCACTATGGAATTCTTCCTAAGACTTTGGTCTGCAGGTTGCAGATCCAGGTATCAGGGATGGATTGGAAGATTTAGATATTTACGAAGTCCTTTTTGCATTATAGGTAAATTATTTATGTATAACATTTATAGACTTTTGTTGATCCTAGAATATCTTTATGCTAATTCTTTAGCATTCTTTCTCAACACCAAAAACATTATCTTATAGGACTCTTTTCTTACAGACTCATTACTAATTATTTTAAGAATCACTATCTTACAGGTTGCGAAATATCCACTGGTCGTCGATCAAGCATTTCAGATTAGCAAATACAAGAGTTCATCAAAATGATGGAAACACGTCTATACTAACTCCATGAAAACATTTTTTTCTTTGAGTAGCAAGCGTTTCGGAAGATATTACACGTCAAAAGTGTTGGCAGAATTTGAAAGATCAATACTTGAAGCTTTTAGGAACTGTGTCATTTTTACCCATGCAAAATTTTAATCATGCAAAATAATCGTAGGAAGCATAAGAAGTAAAGAACTTTTTTTCCAAATTTAAAACTAGCAATTTTGAAACCGTTATGTAGGCTTGTTACATTTATATAAGAATGCTTTTAGAGTTATAGTGGTATTAAAGAAGGAAAGAACTTTTAAACTTCCTTCGCTCATTTTGGTCGATGAAAATTTCGCGTGGTTAAAAAGAACATTATTTCTAAAAGATTCAAGAATGATTGGCTCAACAGTTTCGCCATATAAAATCTTCCAAAACATTTATTGCTAAAACAAAATTTCACATAGAAATTAAAAGAGTTTCCATTATTTTTATCAATCCTTGAAACCTGAGCCGTGGTAACTCAGAGGATAGAGAGTTCTTCTTCCAATGAGGTCAACCGAGTTTATATCCCCGCGATGGCTGTTCGACCCGAACTCCACATCCGGCTTGCACCGATCACATCGCTGACGTAAAATATCTTCAGTGGTAGACAAATCATGTGTCAGACTCTCGCCATCAGGCTAACCCTGGGAGAGTTCGCGGTTTTCCTCGCCATGCAAATGAGGATGTCCATCAAAAAGTCCTTCACGAAGGCAAATTTCTCACAGTGCAGAAGTTCCCTTGTCTTCCAAATTTAGATCAAAATTACGAGGCTACTGAGTGAACATCGAAAGTCGTAAACTCAAAAATGGGTCAGCTTTTCAACGACGGTTATGAAAAAAATCCTTGTAACCTCTCTATAATTTTTTTAAAAATGGAATATAAAATTGATCTATGTTCCAATTGAAACTGTTTTTTAACTGTAACTTAACTGTAACCCTTGAAGCGAAGCATGAACTTCTTATGCATCATCTTCGTTCCCCACAAAAGCTTTAAAATTTTGAAGAAATTTTTCAAAAAAAAAACACACAACAAATTTAAAATTACTGCTTAAAATTATAACGTTTCAAAGTTGTATATGTCATCAATCCGTTAAAAACTATTTCTGAAAAGTGTTCGCCTTTTGACCAAACTTTTGCCAATTGCTAAGGAAAATCCTGGATTACTCATTATTGGAGCGTTCAGGTAATTTATAATATGTCTTTGTCGTAGCTTTTTTGAGTGAAACTCATCTTTCACCTACGGCAGATATCTTTGAACTCCTTTTAAGCAGATAAATAACGCATAATTCCATACATATACTATTTTATGAGTGAAACTCGCTAGCTCTTATGAGTCATAGCTTTTATGAGTGAAACTCATCTTTCACTTACTTCAAATCTATTTGAACTCCTTTTAAGCAGAGAAATAACACATAATTCCATGCATATTCACTTTTATGAGTGATACTCACTAGCGTTTATGAGTGAAACTCACTTTTCACCTACTGTAGATCTCTTTGAATTCCTTTTAAATAGATAAATAACACATAACTCCATACATATACCATTTTATGAGTGAAACTCACTAGCCTTTATGAATCATAGCTTTTATGAGTGAAACTCACATTTCACCTACAGCAGATCTCTTTGAACTCCTTTTAAGCAGATAAATCACTCATAATTCTATACTACCATTTTATGAGTGATACTCACTAGCTTTTATAAGTAAAACTCACCTTTCATCTACTGTAGATCTGTTTGAACCCTTTTCAAGCAGATAAGTAACACATAATTCCATACATATACCATAATTCCATCACAAAACTACAATAAATTGAGAGGCATTAATTACTTCGTTATTTAGAAAAATCCAAATAGATTCCTTTATACGTGACACTCTAGGAGTTGATAGAAAGATGTGTCCAAGTTGCATAGTTTCTGGCACTTTAATAATCGATGTACATATTGTTCTAATATAGATCTGCGATTGGAACGAACATGGTCTGCCTCCACCATGACCTATGTTTCGTTTTTCTCGTCCAACAAAGTAAATATCTTGAAGTTTGATTCACTATTTAGAGAGTTGATTGTTCAGATTTTCTTTCGCTTTTCTTCACTTCCTTTGTGCTTTACTTCTAATTACAATGATCGAAGAAACTTTGTATTTCGTAACTTGTTCATTCAATTGTATTTTCTTCTTTTTTTCCCTTTTTTTATTCCTTAAATCATATGGTATAGCGAAGGCAGCACCAGGTCTATCCGGAATTCCATTTCTGGGACATATTCAAACAAATGTCTAAAGTTTAATACTAGTATGAGTTGTGACTGATCTTTCACCTTTTTACTTGCTGACGGTCATATTTTTATTTGTTGCAATGTTCAAGTTATTAAGAAAAAAATAAGCAAAAAAATCATTAAATTTAGTTAAATATGATTTTATAAGCTATTTTGAAACATTTTATTTCACAATTGGTTGAATTTTATAAATATAATTGTAATTTAAATATTATTAAGTTAAATCATTATATTTAAGCATTAAAAATCATTTTGCTGTATAAATGAAAATGCTCAAAATTATCTAAAATGGCAATGTATCTTTAATAACAACAAAGAAACAGAAAAAGCTTTTAACAAACGGAAAAAAAGGTTCATATTAAGTTTTTTTTAGTAGTTAAAGCATGCATACCAAACCGCTTCTTACCCGAGAAAAACCAAATTATGAGGAATAGTTTATTTTTAAGAATAGTTTAACTTATTTTTCCTCTCCTCTATGATCGTAATTGTTTTTCTATTAGTTTTTCCTAGTAGTTAAGAACACGGAAGGAAAAATGTCTCCCTTTCAGGCCTGCTTTTTACCGCATTTTCATTTATTCTTTATTGCATTAGAAAAATTTTAATACGTCTTTTCGTGTGATATAATTTATTACATACCAAATAGTAATGCCCTTTTGCTAATTGAAACTTCCTAACATTGGAATATACAGGGTGTTTATAAAGTCCCGGACCCATTTTGATGTTTAATAACTCATAAAATAATAAAGGTAGATTAAAATTAATAACATAAATGGTTAAAACTCAAAAAGTTTCATGAACCTTGTCAATGAACTTCCACATGTGCCCCTTTCGTCGCACGCAGAATATGAAGTCGATAGTCAATTTCACGCCAGGTAGCGGCAAGCATGTCGGCATCTACAGAAGCTATTGCGGTTGTAATTCTGGCTTTTAGGTCATCAATGTTTGACACGATCCTCCTGTAAACATTGTCTTTTATAAATCCCCAAAGAAAAAAGTCCAGCGGCGTTATATCAGGTGATCCGGGTGACCAAGGAATTGGACCTCCTCGCCCAATCTATCTTCCTGGAAAATGGTCATTCAAAGAACTACGAACGATGATAGGTGGTGCACTATCTTGTTGCAAAAAGACATGTGGCTGAAGCTCTTCTAGCTGTGGAAATACGAAGTTTTCCAACATGTCTAAGTATACGACTGATGAAACCGTCTGTTCTGTAAAAAAGAAAGGCCCAATGACTCGGTCGTGCATAAGTCCACACCACACATTAACCTTTGGGGAATCCCTTTGTGTCTCACGGTATTCATGGGGGTTTTCAGATCCCTATATGCGCACATGATGGCAATTAACAATGCCAAAAACACCCATTTTGAACCCATTTTGATGTTTAAAAACTCATAACGCTTGCCGCTACCTGGCGTGAAATTGACTATCGACTTCATATTCTGCGTGCGACGAAAGGGGCACACGTGGAAGTTCATTGACAAGGTTCATGAAACTTTTTGAGTCTATCTAACCATTTATGTTATTATTTTTAATCTACCTTTATTATTTTATGAGTTATTAAACATCAAAATGGGTCCGGGACATTATAAACATTTAATTTACAATAAATTTACTCCTGTATTTACAATAAATTTAAAATCTGAGAAAATCTATAAACAGAAATTTAGATTATCTCAAATCACAATGCTTTATAAATTTTTGAAAGTGACAACTTCACTTTGAAATAATTTAATTTAAATTTATTATATATTCCGTGATTTAAGTCACAATCCCGGTTAAGTCTCTGTTGTTGTCAGAGTTTTTGGATAACTATAGCCGCTAGTTCTGGTGTCTCAAGGGATAAATTAATAAATGTTAATGTGTACAAAATACAACGTATGCATCAAAATTATCATGCAGAGCAATCAACTCAAAAATTCAAGACTTCCACAGTATTTAAAATAGTATTGAAATAACAAATACGTAGACAAATGTATTTTTTAATTGATTATGAAATGTTCAACAGGTAATTTATTAGTCAACTGCTCCGCTTTGGACAGAAGATTTTGCGAAGTAATAGACAATTAGTTTTGTAGAATTTTTATCAATCCTACAAATGCATTTAATTGCTAGCATGACGTAGCTCAATTCAAAAAATATATAATACAAATATGTTTTAAATATTTATATGTAGTGATAATATAATATACAATAACGGTTGCTGAACAGCCGACCCAATTTTGGGTTCACGATTATAACAACCCAATTTTGGCTAAACTCCGTAGCCTTGTAATTGTGAACCCAATCCAGAAAACAAGAGAACTTCTGGATCAAGTATTGGGAGAAATTTTCCTTCGTTTCGTTGGAGACTTTTTGATAAAACTAACCCGCATTTGAGTTGCATGGAGAGGGAAGCGGCGAAGCCCGGTCACTGTTAGCCTGATAGCAAGGGAAATTCAACCCATGATCCGTCTACCAATGAAGATATTATACGTCAGCACTGTGATCGGGGCAAACCGGGTGCGGAATTCATTTCGACCAGCTTTCGCAGGGATTCGAACCCATCTATCCCCTGAGCTCCCACGACTCTTATATGATGTGATAGACAAAATCAATCTTAAACAAATTTACCAAACCAAGATACAAATATAAAATATTAAACTTTATTATCAATAAATTAATTATTCTCGCAAAATGGAGCAGGTTGGAATCTTTACGTTATTATTCACAGCTAAACTACTAAACCAGTTGGAGGTCAGAGTCATATTTATATGTTGGTTACTTTCTTCAAAAACGTATAATGTGGTAGGATTATTATTTCAAACTCGTCTTTCCTCGTGTTTTCTTTCTCTATGAACATTAAAATGTCTTCCAAAAGTATGTAAATATCCACTATAATTTATTTATTATTTAGGCATTCGTTGCTATAACTGGTAAAAGATAAATTGAAACAAAATGATTGCAACTGTAGAAATATACAATTAGTTTAAAAGCATATATCTTACCAGTTTTCCAGAAACTAGAAAGATGTTAGGTTTTTAAATTGTGGGGGCCTTGGCAGTCTTACTTCGGACTTGGACTTGAATAGGACTCAGGTCTGGAAGGGCCGGGGTTCGATTATCGATCACCCAGAGAGTCACCTGTTACATGAGATATACTTCTCTTAAAATATGTAGAATCTGTCGCTGATCTGTATCATGGGTACAAGAACCAGGAGAAAATTTCCTTCCTCTTCAGATCTCTATCTAAATTGAGGAAGTGGCCTCACGAATGAGTGGTGCTGCCATCTATCCGTGGAGTTCAGAGTTAAGTCATACCCTTGCGGTGCTCTCCTGTCAAACGAATTATTAATAATTTGCCAAGGACCAATAGCTGACGAGCTTTGCTTGTCCAAGTATCATTCGAAGCAACAACAAATCGAGTTAGTTTATGTCTTTTAGATTTAGTAATGATTGCATAGCATCTTTTTTTTTACTCCGTAGTAAAAAGGAGTATACAACTTGTAAAAGAATCTATATTTCTAATACTATAGGAAAAATAAAATTTCATAGAGAGAAATAGCAATTTAATCAGAAAATTCACCGTGGTTTTCCATTTAATAAGGAACAAAATTATTGTAACGACAAAAAGAATGAAGAAAAAAACATTCAAATAGATCTCAAAAATGAAATAAATAAAAGAGAACTATTAATTTAATAGAGATACCTTTTAGTAGAGAAATCCTTAAATTAACTTAATTATAGAATATGTATAAAGAATTAACTGAAAACACGCAGACTAAAAAGTTACGTTTCTAAAACAAAATAAAACATTATCATAGTAACAAGAACCTCTAAAAAACTAGAGAGCAAAGTTATTAGGAACTAAATTACAGAACATTAAAAGCACAGTGGTAATCTTTTAACAGCATTTACAGTTATTAATCGATTTCCGAGAAACTAATTGAATTGCATTTTGCTTTTGGTCTTATGTTTTATGCAGGGCATACTTATTTTCCATTAAACTAATTAACAGCGGTTCTGTCAAATTATCAGTGCTTAGTTTTATTTCAAACTGAAAGAGATTGAGTTAAAATAAGTAAAAGTATGCAGCACTTATTTTTCCTATAACTGCTGAATTAAAAAGAAGTATATTTTTTTCTTCCGTTTATATGTACATATTATATTTTTCACTGAAATAGATTTAATCAGTTAAGTTTATGATTTAAAAAGAAAAGGAAGAAAATATTATAAATCTAACTTAAGCATGCTGTTTGTTAAAGAATATTTGAAATGTTACCGATTTGTGCTTAACACCCTTTTAAACGAATGGTTCTTTTTGGTTTCACCAAAGAAAATAGTGTATAAGTATTATAATTCATTTCGCAGAAACAAGTCATTTTGTCAACCCTAATATTTTAATTAGATAAATGTTTATATTTTAACCTGAAATCAATTGCAGTTCCTTATTAAAACTAAAGTGGTAGATAATAGAATTAAATTTCCCCTTTTCTAACATGCATCACTTTCGTTTGTTAATGGCTGCAGCCGGAAATAAACTAAAAAGTTGTTATAAAATTTGTAACCCATTGAAGTCAAAGCACAAAAGAGTGGTCTTCTTACGAAAAACATCTATAAGAAAAAATGTAGCTCATATTTATTTATAAGAAGTGAATATTTCTTTCACATTGTACTTTGATTTTACAACCAAAAATAAATAATTAAATTATTGTTATATTAAATACTGCCGGGATTTGCCTCTTTCAGCCACCATCGTTCCCCGTGGCTATTATGATTTTTCCATGTTTTGTTTTTCTCTCTTAATTTATTGGAATTTTTTCATTGGCAACATAGCGTTTCTTTCCTCAAATCGGTATTTTGATCTCATTATTCACGTGATAATGGGACATGATGACGGCTGCCTGTTTCGAGTGCTCCCAACATGTTACCTTTTTATTAAAACTTATAAGATTTTTCCATTGGAAATTATATCTTACAGGTTCATTTTCTAGAGGTACACTTTTTTAAAAAAAAATTTAAATGTGCTTGTGAGATTTCGTAAAAAAATTTAAACTAATAATAATAAATTAAATAAAATACTAAACGTTAGGGAAACTACAATATTGAAATAGGTCAGTTTTTGACTGAATACGTGTAATATTTTTGGAAAAAAATATTAAAAATTGTTTTTTGTTTATCAAGTTGCATGCATCGATCATTCTACAATTGTTTAGACAAACTCTTAAAGCAAGACAAATTCTTGTCATTACGTTGAACATTTAGCAGATGGATACTATTCTCTTTAAACCTAAAAAGATTGCAGCCTTATTGATAAAGAAATACATTTAAAAATTTCTCACTTATTTTTGTTAAGTTTTAAAAAGAAATTGAAACTGTGATAACACTATTTGCATTTAAATTTCTTTTTTAAAAAGCGAAAGTTCAATTTTATTGAAAAGCACTATTAATTCTTCTCAAAGCATATTCTACTGAGCATTTAAAGTTTTTCAATATCTAAAGTATGCAGCTGATTTTTTTTTTCGATTATTATTTTCAGAAAAATTTAATGAAAGAAAAAATATCGAAATGTTCAAGCTATAATGTTACAAAAAATTAAATCTTAACTATGAAATGCACAGCCAAGTAGATATTTATGTAAAATAAGTAGAAGAATCCGTTTAACGGGCAAATGAAAGTTGAAAGTACTTCTATTTATTTTTCTACGCATTTCTCTTTCTTCCGACAAACAAACGAGTTTTGATATACACTCGTCTTCATCACTGATGATCCTTAAGATTTTGAAAGTATTTTTGTTTTTAACTTACCTAAACATTAATTTGTGCCCCAAGTTGACCACCCTCAATGTGTTTACTATTGACCTCGACTTTTGACAAGGATTAGGAAAAATGCCTAAAATGTGGTCATCCAATACTCCTTGAAGAGAGAAGTCCTCATTACGGATCAATTTAGTAGTCCAACGTAACGAGCATAAACTGCGCAGTGTTACCACGCAGTAACAAATCAAGACAAGACTCTGTCACTCTTGACTTGTTACCACACAGTAACAAGTGAAAACAAGACTCGGTCACTCTTGACTTGTTATCACACATTAACAACTGAAGACAAAACTCGGTCACTCTTGACTTGTTATCACCCAGTAACAAGTTAAGACAAGATTCTGTCACTCTTCACTTGTTACCACACAGTAACAAGTGAAAACAAGACTCGGTCACTCTTCACTTGTTACCACGCATTAACACGTCAAGACAAGACTCTGTCACTCTTGACTGTGTGACCGATCTCATTGAAGTTTTGGATTTTGTCATTTTAAATTAGACAATATAAAATTTTATTCAAGCCTGAATTGTCACAATTCTAACAAAAACTGCAGAGAAATATTAGGCACGAAATATTAAATAGTAGTTGTAGTAGTAGTAGTTTATTTACGTCACACTAGAGCAGCCCAATGACATAGTGGCGGCGGCGTGGAAAACATCCTTAAGGATGATCCGAAGACATATTCTATCACAATTTCAATTTTCCGTGGAAGCAATAGCAACCCACTTTAGTAACCCGAAGATTAACGTGCACTTTGTGGTTTGACAGTTAAACGAAATCGATACTGCACACTTTCAGTCCCATCGCAGACTGATCAAAGTGGTCACTTACCCTCTTACTGACTGCTGCCACCAAAGCTTGCCTTCCGTGATCTGCTGGGAACTGTGGCTTAATGATCAGTTAAGTGTGAAACCTAATAGAATATCATAAATTATTTAGACTGAAATATTGTTCGAATAAACGAGACTCAAAACTACTTACACAAACTTTTGCTTCATATTTTGAGAGACAATAACTCAAATTCAACAATTAAAACATCGAATTTTTTATTGAAACATTATAATGTATGAAATAACATTTAATCTATCTAAAGAATGCTTAGCTGCTATAGTGGATGGAATATATTAATTAAATATGCGTTATTATAGTTCTTTTGACATTGCTTGTCATTTTATTTTATTTTATTTTATTTTATTTTATTTTATTTTATTTTATTTTATTTTATTTTANGATCTCAAAAATGAAATAAATAAAAGAGAACTATTAATTTAATAGAGATACCTTTTAGTAGAGAAATCCTTAAATTAACTTAATTATAGAATATGTATAAAGAATTAACTGAAAACACGCAGACTAAAAAGTTACGTTTCTAAAACAAAATAAAACATTATCATAGTAACAAGAACCTCTAAAAAACTAGAGAGCAAAGTTATTAGGAACTAAATTACAGAACATTAAAAGCACAGTGGTAATCTTTTAACAGCATTTACAGTTATTAATCGATTTCCGAGAAACTAATTGAATTGCATTTTGCTTTTGGTCTTATGTTTTATGCAGGGCATACTTATTTTCCATTAAACTAATTAACAGCGGTTCTGTCAAATTATCAGTGCTTAGTTTTATTTCAAACTGAAAGAGATTGAGTTAAAATAAGTAAAAGTATGCAGCATTTATTTTTCCCATAATTGCTGAATTAAAAAGAAGTATTTTTTTTTTCCCGTTTGTATGTACATATTATATTTTTCACTGAAATAGATTTAATCAGTTAAGTTTATGATTTAAAAAGCAAATGAAAAAAAATACTATAAATCTAACTTAAGTGTTCTGTTTGTTTAAAGAACATTTGAAATGTTACCGATTGATGCTTAACGACCTTTTAAACAAACGGTTCTTTTCGGTTTCAACAAAGAAAATAGTGTATGAATATTACAATTCATTTCGCAGAAACAAGTCATTTTGTCAATCCTAATATTTTAATTATATAAAGGCTTACATTTTAATCTGAAATCAATCACAGTGCCTTGTCAAAGCTAAAGTGATAGATAATACAAGTAAATTTCCCTTTTCTCACATGCATTACTTTCGGTTGTTAATGAAGAGTGACTACAGCCGGAAATAAACTAAAAAGTTGTTGCAAAATTTGTAAGCCACAAAAAAGTGATCTTCTTACAAAAATCATCTATAAGAAAAGAAGGTAGCTCATAATTATTTATGAGATGTGAACATTTTTTTCACATTGTAGTTTGATTTTACATCTAAGAATAAATAATTAAATTATTGTTATATTAAATACTGCCTTGATTAAACTTTTTCAGTCACCATCGCTGCCCATGGCCATTATGTGTCACTCTGGACTTGTTACCACGCAGTAAGAAGTCAAGACAAGACTCAATCACTCTTGACTCGTTACCACGCAGTAACAAGTCAAGACAAGACTCTGTCACTCTTGACTGTGTGACCGATCTCTTTGAAGTTTTGGATTTTGTCATTTTAAATTAGACAATATAAAATTATTTTCAAGCCTGAACTGTCACAATTCTAACAAAAGCTTCAGAGCAATAATAGGCAAAAAAAATGAAATAGTAGTTGTAATAGTAGTAGTTTATTTACGTCACACTAGAGCAGCCCAATGACGTAGTGGCGGCGGCGTGGAAAACATCCTTAAGGATGATCCGAAGACATATTCTATCACAATTTCGATTTTCTGTGGAGGCAATAGCATCCCGCTTTGATAGCCCGAAGATTAACGTGCACATTGTGGTTTAACAGCTCAACGAAACCGATACTGCACACTCTCAGTCCCATCCCAGCCTGATCAAAGTAGTCACCAACCCTCTCACTGACTGCTGACAGCAATGCTTGACTTCGGTGATCTGCTGGGAACTGTGACTTAACGATCAGTTAACTGTGAGACCTAATAGAATATCATGAATTATTTAGGCTGAAATATTGTTCGAATAAACGAGACTCAAAACTACTTACACAAACTTTTGCCTCATATTTTGAAAGATAATAGCACGAATTTAACAATCGAATTTTTCATGTCTGAATTTTTTATTAAAACATTACTATGTATGAAATAACATTTAATCTATCTATGGTGGATGGAATATGTTAACTAAATATACTTTATTATAGTTCTTTTGGCTCTGTTCGTCATTTTATTTTATTTTATTTTATTATCGACGTTGAACTGCCGATCCAATTTTTGGGTTTACGACTACAAATGTTCAACTCCGTAGCCTTGTAATTTTGAACCCAATCCAGTAGACAAGTCGAAGAAATTTGCCTTTGTAGAGGATCTTTTTTGATTAAACTAACCCACATTTGCGTTACATGGAGAGAAAAACCACGAAGATCTCCCATAGTTAACCCGATGGCAAGGGGACTCTAACACATGACCCGTCTACCACTGAGGGTTTACGTCATCACTGTGATCAGTGTAAGCTGGATTGTATAGTATTGTTGTTTGCCATTAAAAATATTATCGGTAAAAATCATCAATTTTAGTATAATAGTATGCGTTACGCTAATGAATATTTCCGTTTCCAGGGCGCTGGGCCCATATCCAAGAGGTCGTGGGTTCGATCGTCACCGGCCGAGGACTCCCCGTGTAGTAAATGGTGACTGATGCACGTTAAATCTGTCGAGTCTCAAAGTCCTCNTCCACTATCAACGACACGCCTAATGAAGGAAGCAGCTAAGCTTTCATCATTACAATCTCCCATAGTTAGCCCGATGGCAAGGGGAATCTAACACATGACCCGTCTACCACTGAGGGTATTTTACGTGATCACTGTGATCGGTGCAAGCCGGGTTGTATAATGTTATTGTTTGCCATTAAAATTATTGGTGGTTAAAATCATCAATTTTAGTATAATTGTATGCGTTACGCTAATGATTATTTCCGTTTCCTTAAATACAATAATAATTTAACACGAACCTATTATCGCAACAAACTATTTATTAATAACTTAAAACCATTTAATTTAAATTTCATGTCATTAACTATTTCGTATTTATCGAGCGAAAAATTTCTTTTTAATGTATCGAAACTTTATCCATCACTAACCCTAATAACTCTGATTAAAATGCTTGCTCTCAATCCAAAAGGAAAATGATTTCGTGTTCGATTAGCGCTGTGATACTTTCTCATTACAATCATTAGATTCATAACGGAAAATTATTAAGATTTGGCGTTTCTGGGGGATATCCGATCAATGGAAGGAGATATTAATCGCAATTTCCAAAACGGTAATTTAATTCTTATTCTCTGTAGCGGAAAAGGAAAATGTCAGATTTCTTTGCAGCATTATGAACAAATCGCTTCAGGCTAAAGAACTTGAAGTTATGTAAACTGATAACCGGGCTGATATTGAATAATTATTAAAACAATTATTTGCTGCAACAAACATTCCAAAATCATGTTAGGCATTTCTCGGGAAAATTAATTGCGCGAAAAATTAAGACAGAATCATGTTTCAGTTGGAGAAGTTTGTTGGTCTTGGATCCAAATGATTTAAGATAACACATTTTCGTAATAGAATTTAAATAAAATAAACGGAGACTCCAAAGAAATAGGCTATTATCCGATTATCAAGCTAAGCGAATAGTGGTAGCGGGCTCGATTCCAGACTCTTTCCTGACTGTATCCTTTGTTATCTTTCTTGATATCTTTTTGCAAGTTAGTTAGATATATTTTGATTTGATGGTTTCCGGGCAAATTTTAGAATAGATTTATATGCTTGCCCGGTATTCCTCACACTAATATTTAAGCAATAATGGCCATGGCCTGATATTTGATACACGTTTTTAAACGGAAACATTTCTGCGCATGCGCACGGGTGCAGCAGTTACTTAATTCACCGCTTCAATCAGGGGCTAGACACAAGAAGTGTCCATGAAGAAGAGAATTTACCTCCTCTTAGCTTATCCTGGTGACATTAACAAGTCGATAACCAAAATATGCTGAGCAATTTAAACATTTGCTGTTTTGTCTAATTCACGATTTTATCAGAAGTGGTTTTGTGTAGAAATCCAATTATTCAATTATTGTCTTGAAATCAAATGCCTTATAGGCAATCAGACCACCATGGTACAGAACCTTTACATATCGATGACATCACTCTGACATGTAAAAGTATATAAGTGAATTCCTCCATGGCCTAAGGGTTCTAACATTCCACTAAACTCTCTAAACCATGGGCGTAGCAAGTTCTGATTCAACCCTAAACCTAAATATATTTTGGTGCTGTCTTACCCTATTTCAAGTTATTTGTTCTTCTATTTGACAGAGGTTAATCCCATCAAATTTGTAATGAGCACACAAACTTGCAAACTTGTATGTGAACGAATAGATAGTGCCTTTTTTCTTTCAACATGATCATGGCTTATTATCCGTATTCTGCAATAGGCACATAAACCTACATATGTATGGGAACAAATAAATAGTGTCTTCTGTCCTTCAACATGATTAGAGCTTATTAACCATACTTTTTATTGAGAACACAAACCTGCATATGTATAATGAAACAATGTTTGAATGCAAGAACAAATGTTCGAATTAATGAACAAATAAATTGGGCTATCTATCCTTCAACATGTCGTGTGTCCTTCTACTTTGTATTGAGTTTACAAACTAGCATATGAATGCATGAACAATTAGATGTCCTTTAACATACCATTTGTCCCTCAACTTTGCATTGAGCGCACAAACCTTCATATGTATAATGAAACAATGTATGGATGTATGAACAAATGTATGATTGTAGAAAAATATGAACAAATAGATAATGCCATCTGTCTTCAACATAATTAGGGCTTATTTGCCGTATTTTGTATTGAGCACACAAACTTGTATATGTATATTTTACAATAAATAAACAAATATATAGATAGTCAAAAAATCAGCATCAAAAGAAAGATAGTTGATTGATTTATACTTTTTTTGTTAGAATTTCACGTTTTAAATTAGTTTTTTTTGTATCAATTTTTATACCTAATCTTAAAAAGGTCAAGCAACAATTATAATCACAACTAGCAGAGATTTGGATATTACTATTATTGCAACCAAGCTACTATTCATTTATCGCAAACAAGCTATCATCTATTCTATTATTCTTTATTATTTACTACCTGAATACCTGCTTTTGGCAAGGGGTGAATAAAAACAAAATAAATAATCAATAAATCAGTCCTGAGAAACACCACGAAATCTTGCTCAAAACTAAAGGGCATATAGCAGCATAATTAAATAGCTTGATGGTAAATGCAATTTTTACGTGAAATTAATGAATCAGGTATATAATAATATGGTGATTTTTTTACATTTCACCGAGACGTATAAGTATCTTTTCTCCATTACATTAGCTTTTGGGTGATGATAATGGTCTTTCCTGAACAAATGTATGAATACCCCTCTCAAGGGAGGGGTGAGCTTAGCTTCGTGTATATATCCGAAACCTATAAAAAATAAGACAAAAACATGACATTGTTCAAATTATTCTGGTTTAAAAAACTAATAGGAAACCTTCAATTATTTAATTTTTTTTTTGTCTTTATTACATTTTAATTCAAACGAATGTTGATTAAAGAACTATTCGTGAAATATTCGGCTAGTAGAATGCCATTAAAAATTTCACGTAATTACGGTGTTTCGCAGAGGCAAACAAACATTTCCACCGCAAATTTATTCCCATTTTCAGCACAAAATTAAATAGGGATTCAATTCCGAAAGACTGAAAACTGCTGTCATTAGCAGATGTTCAATTGATTAACTCTGAACCATTCTTCAGCGAGTCAATGAAAATCCTGTAAGTATTTGTTAGCAATTCTGGCTTAGGAAGATTATCACGAAATAATGTTCAGATATACAGAGTTTAAATTTAAAAAAATACCAGAAATAAGTAATTTTTTTTAAATATTTTTAAATGAATTCAATCATGTTTATTCGCTGTTCTTCTGGACAAAATCGTTTGTTCGGAGATTTTCAATATATATAAAATTTTAGTTTAAATTGTGTTAGTAAAAATGCATTATTTTATTTTTGTTTGTTTTGTTCTGTTTTGTTTTACTAAAACAATTTCCATTTTTAAAAAAACCTTTAATAAGTTATTAAAACAGCCTGATTCAATGTAAGTGTAAATGTGTAGAACATGCGTCCATTAATCACAATCTGGTTAGTCAAGATATAATAACAGTGGAAAATTAGCAGACGAGCATTTAATTCAAAAAATCTGGAACCAAACATTGTAATTTTTTTTTATTTTATTAACCGTCGTTGAACAGCAGACCCAATTTTGGGTTTATGAATAATGATGTTCAACTCCGTAGCCTTATAATTTTGAACCCATTGCAGAAGACAAAGGAACTCTTGAATCAGGTATTGGCCTTCGTGGAGGACTTTTTGATGGAACTAACTCGCATTTGCGTTACATGGAGAGGAAGACAACGAGAACCCCCCATTGTAAGCCTGACGGAAAGAGGACTCTAACCCATGTTCCGTCTACCACTTAGCATATATCACGTCAGCACTGTTGTCGGTGCAAGCCAGGTGCGGATCCGTATCGACAAGTCATTACTGGGATTCGAAACCGGGTCGCCTAAGTGGAAGGTGAAAACTCTATCCCCTGAGCCATCGTGGCTCAAACATTTTAATTGTACTTAAGCATATGTGAGAAAGAAGAAACGTAATGATGAAATGAATAATAACTAGAAAACGCTTGGAGGTTTCACTGCCTGTTCACTTTGTTCACCAACGCCCAGGGATTACAGTGTAATCTCTGTTGAAGTCATCGCTGTCTGATAACAAAGGTCCATAAATTTCGTACGGGTGCTTTGCTCTCAAACATATAATGCTACAAATGATAAAAAGGCCTACTCACTTGCAAAGTCATGACTACAGCCTTTAAAGTTAACTTCTATACGAGATATTTGGAACAAAATTCAAGAAAAAATGTACAATGTTTATTAGGAATAGTTAAATAATTCGATTATAACTATTAGTTTACTATTTTAACTATTAGTGATAACTAAGGCCCGGATTTTGATGACATTTGCATTTTTTTGCATTTTTTGCATTTTTGGACATTTTTTGTCCTTTAGAGCATTTTTTGAGATTTATAGGGCATTTTCTTTAAAATTTTGGGGCGTATTTTGCATTTTAAAGCATTTTTTAAATTTTTTGTTAAATTTTTATTATTTTTTATAATTTTTTATTATTACACTGTCTTTCAAACAATGAAGAAAATTTCTAGGATATTAACAGGTGAAGCAATATCTTTTCAAATTGAAGAAGAATTGTCAGTAAGTGTGACCGTCCTTTTCAAGTACGCTCCAATAACATCAGTAGACGTTGAAAGAAGCTTCTCCTGGTATAAAAATTTGCTTTCAGACAAGAGACGCTCGTTTACATTTCAAAATATCAACAAAAAAAAATTTAATAATCCACTGTAATTCTGATATTTAGTAATATTATGAGGTGGAAGTTGTTATATTCATTTAAGTTTCTATACAAAATGAAAATGTTTTGGAGTCAATATATTTTCTTTTCTTTTGTTATTTTTGGATATAAAACATATTTGTCAAACTTTCATGAACGTAGAACAAGTATTGCATCGCTTTATATTTTTTGAAACGACTCATAATAATTTTAAAGAGTAAAACATTGTTTTAGTTCAATATTTTTACTTCTATTTAAGTCATGTCATAAGGCATTTTTAGCACAATTTTCGCATTTTAAGAGCATTTTTTGCAGTTCATAAGGGCATTTTTTGCACTTTTTAAGGGCATTAATTGAGATTTTTTTGGTCATCAAAATCCGGGCTCTAGTGATAACAAAAAAAGGAGGAATTAGTAGGTTATTCGATCCGATTCCGAAGAACGCGGGCAGTGCCTGTACCATCCTCTTAATCATAAAATGCACCAGATGGGATACAAGAAGTTTGCTCTTTAACAAGACATGACAAGACACATTTACAAGACATCAACTACTGATTTATGAAAACATATCTATTTCAAAACAATTAATAAGTTGTTGTAAATTATAACATTTAAATACGTTATCATGAAATACAGCATAATAAGAGAATAGCAAAGGATTACTTTAAAATGTAGAAACACTTTACTTAAAATATAATAAAGGATTACTTTAAAATATAGAGAGGATTACTTTAAAATATAGAACTTTTAACTTTAAGTCTTTACTTTTGAGTAATATTCAAATTCTAAAAAGTAAATGTAGCTGAGAATAGTTAGAATGGATGATATATAAATAAGACAGGAAAATATCTTTGAATTAGAGATAAAGAAATATTTTACTGTTAAGCATGACCTTTATGACATTCATTCATTTTAAATTGAGGACAACGATAGAAATCTGAATCTTTATGCAAAAAAATTGGATCTTACCATGTCATATATTTTTTTAACAAAAATGGACAGACCAATCATAATTTTTGTCTGATTTTTTGACATATAAATATCAGGCTGATACAAATAGCTTTAATTTAAATTTGAAATCAAATAAGAGTTCGATGACATTCGAGGCAACTACTTATGTATCTAGCATGGATGCCACAGGTGACAAAAAATGTAAAAAGTGGTTATTAATAAAAATAAAAAAAATCCGTTATTAGAAATTAAAGTTAGCAACTTTTTCTAGCGTATTTTTTAGTTTATTGAGGATGATTGCATTCCGTTACTGACATTGTTTATAAAAAAAAATAGAGAGCACATCAGTGACTTTTTTCGTAGTCGTAATATTTGAAGTTGAAAAGTGAAAGCCTAAGTTATGTAGCTTTCGCTTTTGGGGAAAATTCCTTCCACTGGTAGCCGAGTTACTGTTTTAATGCATGATCCTCTGTTTTTTAAATTACAATTGTAAATTGTTTTTGTTTAAAGTTATTTTCCACACCACTACATGTAAATGACTCAAAGAGTTATATAAAACGCCATTTTGTTCCAGCTCTCTAGTGAGGAGACAAAATTCTTAAAAATTATGATTAAGCTTTAGTTTTCAATTGTCCAACATTCTATAAAAAATTTTACAAGAAACTTAAAAGTTGCTTGCCTTGTACGAAGAGTTTACTATGTCTAATTATAAATTATCAATCACTCTTTATTTTATTCTGGATAAGAAAACTACTAAATTTATGTTGGTGTTACTTATGCCACTTACCAATACCATCAAGTTGCTTGATATCAAACGAATTTTAAGACAGAGGGTGTGTTTTTCGTTTCTTCAGTAGCGCCATCTATGACCAAGAATACGACTTCAGCAACACACATGTCACAGTCCGTTTTACAGTGAGGACCCCATAAAACTCCATTCAGTCGTCCACAGATCATAATTTTGACCTGAACCAGAGAACTATCAATTTCCAATTCATTACCCACAGAGAAATTGGTTTGTTATGAGGACTTTGTGACCCTGACAAATTTAACGTGCACCAGTCACCATTTAATACAAGAAGATTCTACGACCGGTGGGATTCCCGTTCTCACGAACACGACCCCAACGTCCTAACAACCAGGCTATTCCGGCCCCTTGATTTATGTACTATCCCGGAAGCAGAACGGAATGTAGCTGCAGCTCTATCTTTATAAATCCTAATATGTCTGTATATACAATAACGCCGTCAGTCTGAAAATCTTTCTTTTGAAAATTCGACTTAGTCTGACATACGTGCTGCATAATTTTCAAACATAAACTTCGTAAAAGTTACGCATAAAATCTTTATGTTGTTTAAATTTAAGGTAAATTTTAAACAATGATTCTTAAAAAAAAGTAGAATAAATCCACATTCAAGCCTGCAATAAAAAAAATATGTACGTTTTGTTCAGTGCGAAGTTTTCTCAATTTCGGTTTTTAATTTTTATTTAGTAGAAAATTAGAGATGTTTTAAAAAGAAGGCTCCACAATTTCTCCCTTTGTTACAATTCTTTTTTTAAAAAATAAAAGGAAAACTCAGTTGAAAAATAATCTGCAGAGGCATTTACATTCTGGAAGTTTTCTGTGTTTGATTATGCAACCAATATACGAAATATTAATTCTTAATAACTACATGTCCACTAATGAATTGAACTTACTATTTAGTTATTTCAATTCAAATTTTAATGTATGTGTATTGCAATGCATTATAAACCTTTCTTTTTCTTCAGATGTTGTAGTTATTGTGGCCTCTGTTGTGGTGCTATCAGTAGGGAGCAGTGGTCAAGTGTTCGCCACATCAGCCTTAAGGGGTCTACGTTTCTTCCAGATCCTTCGAATGGTTCGGATGGATCGCAGAGGAGGTACATGGAAACTCCTCGGATCAGTGGTCTATGCGCACAGACAGGTAATTTATTCTATTCCTTGGCGAGAATTGAATCTTATCTCTTTCCATATCAAACCGCCATCTGTCACCAAATGCATATGAATCATTCATGACTGCGTGGCATCGCACTCAGCCAAGTGAAAAGGAGTTACTTTTATTGCTGCGATGAGGAGATATTTCAGGGTACTGTCATTTTCAGTAAGCTGAAGTGGCAAAGTTAAGATCGATAAGATTTGGGGTTTTAAATTTCGTGCAAAGGAATAATCTCTCTTGGGTGAGACTTTTAATTTTTCTAAAATCGAAAAATGCGACGCTGGGAAATTGATTTCAATAAAGGAACCAGATAAGTTTCGGAATGATGAATGTGACATTAAATGGTTAAAATTGCTTTCACGATTTGCAGTGGCGTTTATAAACGACGTGACGTTTGTATGAAAATAGATTTTTCTTTACTTGAATGATTAATAATGGTATTGTTTTGTTAATGTTATTGCTGTCTAAAAGTGTTAAATACAAACGATTCAAGAACTTTGGTTTTTTCCAAAATGAAATAACGCGCCTCTCGAAAATTGATTTCTTTGAAAAAAAAAGATTAATTTTCGGAATAATGAATTAAAATTTGAATGGTTAAGATTATTAATATAGCAGATTGCAGTGTCTCTTAGCACAAAAGGAGAGTTAAATGAATCTTCATCCATACAAATTTGAGCATTTTTAAATTGTTCCAAAATTTATAATGCTTCATATCAAAATAATTTGTGTGTATTTTGATTCCTACACTTCTTAGATTCTCTATTTTTGACATTCCACAAATCATTATTTTCGTACCTTTTATACGCAAGTTTATTTTTGTACGTCTTGCTATTATCATATCAATTTTAATCATTTGTTCCTATAATCGCACCATTTATTCCTGTTGACTCCGAATTTTTATTAAACATATTTTTCATTCTTTTTTTTTTCATTACTTCGTATTAATTCAGGTCAAAGTAAGTGAAAAATATTACATATAGCATTTTAATAATTTATGGTTATGAAATATAGCATGAAACACAGGTGTTTCTTTATTCTGTGTTAAAAGTAAAATTTTCCATACGCGGCTTACTTCTAAAAATTAATTTTTCATATTTTCACTTATTTGCAGCTATTTAAATTTAAGCGAAACAGTTACACATCAATAAAATTTCTCTATTTAAAAAATTAATTATATTGATAAATTTTTGAACATGAATAGAAAAAAAAATTTCCCTCTACTTATTTTTGGATTTTATGTTATAATACAAATATAATTCCGATAATCTAACAGATTTTTTTAGCCACTATTAGACTGTTTTTTTTTAATTAAGAATGCTCAAAATATATTTTTGCTTGTAATTCGAGCTTGAGAAAGAAAATACATAAAAGCGACATATGTGTCCCATCTGAGTTAAACGGAAAAGTCGTCGCATTTGTACTATCCCAATATTGTTTGTAAATATTCCAACTACTTTATTAATCACTCATAGTAAATATGTATAGATTTTTTCTCACTTTATTAACATGCTAGATCAAATGTTATCCCTCAATTTTGCAAATTTGTGAAATTCGTACTATTTTATTTAAGTCATCGGGTGTATTGTATTTTTTTGTCTGACACCATTTGCTATAAAGCATATTTTTCAACGTCATAATTATACGTCATGAATCATAAAAGGATGCTTCACGGCCTCAGACACCCAATTAAATGTCCAAGTCCAAATAACTACACCTGTTATGATTTTTAATAAGTTAATGGTGACCAATGATAACTTACATCTTCTAAAAAAGAAAGGAATTATAACAAATTGTTCTTACTTGAACTTTTCCAGATCATCAGCAGTACTGCTAACTATCTTAGTTCCTAGTTAAGTTTCCTAGTTATAAGTTTTAAAAAAAAACAATTTAATTCTTTCTGCGTTAAGTCTTAGAATACGAAACCTCTTCTTATTTTTGTCAATGAGTCTTAGCTACAGTATTTTCGAAGGTGATTAAATCTTAATTCATTGAACAGCAAAAATTAAATCAATCTCTCGAATATATTTATGAGACATTATCTAGTTTAGCAGCTTTATTAGTTGCCAAACTAGATAATATGTTCGAATTTTATAGACTGAATATTTCTTATTACTGATTTACATTAGCTATAATTTCCTTCACTCGCAATACAGATACTCTTCGATAATCCCCGATACGTCCCTTAAACGAGTATCATAAAACAGGAACATTAGATACTTTTATGGAGTAGTTACACCCTATATAAAATCTCTTCCAGAAATTGCTGAGCCGTTCTTGTTACACGTTATAAATCACTGCTCTTTTTAATACCTGTTATTGGCGCTTTTCTTTGACGAACAAAATAATCCCACTTAATACTTTTCCAGCCAAGAATTTCAAAGAAATATCAATTCTGAAAGAAAATAAAAAATTAATATTCCATTTACTCTTACGAGAAATGCGATATTTTGGAAAGAATAACAATTTTACGTCTATGATGAATTTGAATTTCTTGTTCATTTTTACTAGGTCGTAAAATTTTATTTCCATCTTTGAGAATGAGAATGTTCCACGCAGTAATAACATTTTTATTCCTCTTTCAACTTATTATTTTCTGGCATTTTATTTTTAGAAGTTAGTGATGGAAAACTACTTAAGTTGTCAATACATCATAAAAATTAAAAGCTTTTCTATTGAAAAAAAACTTATAATTTAAAACAAAATCTTTCGTTTAAAAAGAGATGCATTGTTTAAATATATTGCACTGAATAATAATGCAATTTGAATGAAACAATAGTGTATTTGTAGTTTCTGCTCAAAAAGATTACAATTTCGTTAGAAAATCAGAACATAAGCTTTTCCAATCACAAATTATATTAATTATTACAAATACAAATTATTATAAATATCTATTGTATGCACAAATATTATACAAATTATTACAAGTATCTATTGTATGTACCTAAACCCTTATTGAAAACCAAATTTTATAATTAGTTATGCATATATTTGCATCAGCATGTCCCATTTTGTGTTCCTTTTTAGCTTTCCATTCAATATTTACTTTACCATTACGTGCTTATTAACACTATAGGTTTACGAACGTCTCTTATATACCTATCTCTACGAGCACACCTCAATTTGACGCATGAACGAATACATATAACAGCACCAGAGATGCCAACTTGCTCCGGACAGCAAATGTATATTTTAAAGTGGTAGTTTATTAATTGTGATTCTTGGTTTAATAAATTCAATTTAGTAGATTTTTATCCACCACTATTTCTAAATAATTCGTAGACTTATACAATTCACCACTATATATTTGCGAAATTTACTTAGTTATTTACCGTTTTTTTTCCGATTATTTTGGTGTGTCCGGAGCAGTTGGCATCTCTGCACTTNATTTGATTCTGATGATTCTTTCATGGTGTTGCATTTTCTACAAACAGCAGTTTATATACTATAAGAAGAAAATGAAAATATGAGATTATTTATGAAATATTCGAACTAAGCAACTGAAACCTTCAAAATCTGACACCCTGACATCAATTGACATTCTGCGTTTGTTCTTTCTATTATTGCTTATCGGCAAAAAGTTGTTTATCGCTTGTTTCATTTGACATAACGGATCGAAGTATTGTCGGTACATTCATCCTTATTATTGATGTGGTGTTTGCATGTTTACTCAAAATTTTGTAGAGATAGATATACTACAAAGAGAATTTTAATATTTCAACGCTTTTGAAGAAAATAGACTTCAATATATATTTACCTCGATCAAAGGATAAAAGTCATTACAAGAGATAAAATAAAAATGCAAACGGGTTTTGTAACTTTCCTTATAAAATTCGAAATGCATCAAAATAACGCGTCCCGTAAACTTAGTGTTAAAAAGAAAGGAAAAAAAATTCTGAAACGCAAAATTTTTTATAATTTATTCGTTTAACAGTTTTTCTGAAATTTCAAAAAACTTACAGTTTCAAAGCCCATAAAGTTATGAAAGTTACAGAAATTATTATTCACTGTGTTTATTATTCCAAAAGTTTATTACTTCAAATTATAAACGGAAGTGAATATATTCAGGTAAAAATTTACAAATGACATCACAATGCACGGAAAATATACATGCAGAACGTTCTGTAATAATGGTCTTCAACTTTAACTACAAACTCTTAAGCGCATATCCTAATTACTATCTTTAGGCAATAGCACGAAAAATATGCATTCAAAATTCTCCGAACTAATCGACTTTCATTTTCACTTCAATAAACTTACGCACATATCCTAATTCTTATCTTCAGTAGATTATTGATCTAATTGTTTTCTTCTGTTACCTTACTTTAAACTTCTGTTACTTTTGTTACTTTACTTACTTCATTTATTTTCAAACTTATTTTTAAGTACCATATTTTTAATTTTTTTTATCTTCGTGAGGGGTAGACGAATTTTTTTCAGTTTGCTTGCAAAGTAAATTTTATTCATTTGAAAATAAAAATTAGGTTTTCTGAACCAAATTATTCATTTATTCATATTAGTATATCAATAAAAAACGAAAATTGCTTTTCATTAACATCTGTTTTTATTCAAGGTTTATAAAAAGTTTATAAAAAGGTTTCAAGTATTAGATTGGATCTAGATCTGTTGCTATAAGCGTGAGGGTACATTTAAATGCAAATATATTGTTCGAATAGGGTTTTCAATACAGTATACATGGCTCTTTACAAATTTGGTGATGTACTGAAGTTAATATAAAGGATATTCATAATTTTTTCATACTCAAATAAAAAAGATAACTACAAGTTAACTCATACTTTTTGGTTAAATGAATATTTTGTATTTATATGAAATTTTGTATCTATATTAAATTTTGTATTTATTAAAATTTTTCATCTAGAATTGAAAAGAAAAAGGTAATAATTTAAAAAAATTTCATTCAGAGTTTCAGCGCAAATAAGAACCTTCCTCATTTTCGATATAATCTCAGTTTTTTCCTACATTTATTTAGACCTTGCATAAGAAAAATTACTAAAGGCAAAAAAAGAAACACTCGGATATAAACTTATAACACAAAATTTATTCCATTATTCAAATTTCTTTTCCTAAAACTATATTTGAGAAATGAAATATTTTGAAGTAGCTATTTTGCTTTAATGACAAAATATTTCGCATCACTCGAATTTTCACCATATTCCATTTAATAATATTTATTATTACTTTATCAATATAAAACACCAAAAGCTAGTTATAGTTTTCGTGACTTTCAGTAATATTCTAAAATTATGCATGCATTCAATATCTATTATCAAACATCGTTTTAAATTTTATTACTTAGTTTTGAAATCAGCCTTTCAAAAAAATTCTATTGAAAATAGATAAGCCTGTTACACCAGTTTCAATAGTTTTTTCAAAAACATAAAGGTCGTTCATCAGTATTTTTTAAATTATTTCTAAAATTTCAGTCAATTCTTTGACACCTGGTAAAATTATATTAAGGTGATCTTTAAAGGAATTAAAACGTAAAACTGAATATTTTTTTTTCCTAATTCTAATTTTTATTTAGAAAAAAGTTATATTTTAGTGTAAAGAACGAAACTCTCTTCTCTACATCTAAACATTTGTAAGAAAACGTATTGAATTCCAAAGCAAGGAGAACTTATAACTGAATGTTTATCCTAAGTAATTTGGTTGTTCAGAATAAAAATTATAGTTCATTATACGGAGCAAACCTGTGAATTTTACAACCTAAACACTACTATAGGAAGGTTTAAAACTTCAATACAAGGGAAACGTATGACTTTTTTTTTGTCTGATTTTATATTGCTATTCAGAACAAAATTTGCATTTTAATGCGTCACAAAACAGTTTTATATTTTACAGTTTTATACAGTAACAGTTTCGCAGAAAGCGTGCGGTTTTAACAACCTAAACACTAGCATAGGAAGGTTTAAAACTTCAATACAAGGGAAACGTATGACTGTTTTTTGTCTGATTTTATATTGCTATTCAGAACAAAATTTGCATTTTAATGCGTCACAAAACAGTTTTATAGTTTACAGTTTTATACAGTAACAGTTTCATAGTTTATTATACGCAGAAAGCTTGCGGTTTTAACAACCTAAACACTAGCATAGGAAGGTTTAAAACTTCAAGACAAGGGAAACGTATGACTTTTTTTTTGTCTGATTTTATATTGCTATTCAGAACAAAATTTGCATTTTAATCAGTTACAAAACAGTTTTATATTTTACAGTTTTATACAGTAACAGTTTCATTGCTTATTATACGCAAACTTGCGGTTTCAACAACCTAAACACTAGCATAGGAAGGTTTAAAACTTCAATACAAAGGAAACGTGTGACTTTTTTTTGTCTGATTTTATATTGCTATTCAGAACAAAATTTGCATTTTAATGAGTTACAAAACAGTTTTATATTTTACAGTTTTATACAGTAACAGTTTCATTGCTTATTATACGCAAACTTGCGGTTTTAACAACCTAAACACTAGCATAGGAAGGTTTAAAACTTCAATACAAGGGAAACGTATGACTTTTTTTTGTCTGATTTTATATTGCTATTCAGAACAAAATTTGCATTTTAATGCGTCACAAAGCAGTTTTATAGTTTACAGTTTTATACAGTAACAGTTTCATAGTTTATTATACGCAGAAAACTTGCGGTTTTAACAACCTAAACACTAGTATAGGAAGGTTTAAAACTTCAAGACAAGGGAAACGTATGACTTTTTTTGGTCTGATTTTATATTGCTATTCAGAACAAAATTTACATTTTAATGCTTCACAAAACAGTTTCATAGAAGGTTTGAAATTCTATGCAAAGAAACTTACTATTGAATGATTTTAATAATTTATTTTATTTTGTTACACGAAACAAATGTCTTATTTTATAATACGGAACTAACCTCCACTTTACAACCTAAACCCTTAAGTAGCGAGGTTTTAAACTTCAAAACAAAGACGTTTAGACTGTCTAAAACGTTTAGTTTTTTAATCTAGCTTATTTCATAATACAGAACAAATCTCTCGTTTTTATAACAAAAGCGATTGTATAAAAATGATTTAAATTTTAAGGCAAAGAAAACGCACAATCGAATTATTTTTAAAATTTATTTAGTTTTGTTACACACCACAATTTTCTTATTTTACTATGCTGATCGAAACTCTCGATCTTGTAAATTAAATCCTTGTATAGAAAGATTTCTTAATCCAAACCAACGACATTTAAACTAAACTATTTAAATCGTTATAACTGAGTGTTTTTTAATCTACTTCATTTTATTACAAAGTACAAAACTCTCGTCTTTACAACCTAAACACATGCATAGAAAAGATCTTACTTCCAAGACAAGAAAAAAGAATACTGGATGTGTTCCTTTTTTAATTTTCACAAATCCTGAAAAAGGTTCTCTTTCTTTTATACGAAAGAAACAATTTACAAAGAGAGTTGGCTGTTAAGCTTTTACTAAACTCTAAAAGTATCTACTTAGGTTAAAATGCCATAAGACAAAGGACATGGAAGCTAAAAAAATAAGGGAATGCTTTAAACTTTTTTCCAAATTCTACTCTTTAATTTTCTTCTAAAATTTATGTCCCTTAAAATGCTACTATTTTGGCTATTGTCAGGTATCTCTCTTATCAAGAAATATTTCAACGTAATAAACCAGTAAATTCAATAAATTATAATGAAGATAATTACAAATGAAATTGTCAAATATGACAATAGTAAAATTAAATAAAAATTTTTAAATCTAATTCTTTCAAGTGGGCTGAAAATACGAAGATCTAAAACGAGCACATCACTTTCGTAAGACGTGGATGGGAGGTACATTTTTAGTGATTATAGTTGTAAAACTTTGTGACAAACGAGACAGAAACTACATTTTAATTTTTGGTCAGACAATAAATGTTTTTTTCGGTTTAGTCTACTTGAATTACTAAGCTCTAAAGTAATATTTTACCGTACTATATGAATTAGTTTAATAATTTATGATTAAAATGCTAACCAAAGAAATTGTCTAAAATGATAATAATAAAATATAATAAATTTTAAACACTACATATTTCAATTATTATTTTATATTTCATGGTGAAAATTTTAAAAAATTTTATGGTGGTTATATTAAATATATTATAGTAAATAGAAATAGTTTGCTTAACCAAGAATGAAGTGAAAAAGGAAATCCTGTTAATGTCACATTTTATCTTTTGAATAAAAATTGCACTTGTCCTGAAAGGAAGACTGAGAGGAATAACAAGTCAATTAAAATTTGCAAAATTGCACTTTCTATACGTAATAAATGAAATCATTAAAGTTAAATTTTCAAAATTTCAGTTATGAAGAAAGGGCTTTTATTGTATGAAAAACAGTCAATGCATGTGTATATTGGGTAAATGTTTCTTACGTTAGCAACCACTAAATTGTTAAAAGTTTATAATTTGTCGCATATAAGATACTTTAAATTACTTTTTTTTCGGTTACTCAAGTTTTTTTTTCAAAAAGATAAAAGTTAATCTAGTCTTCTATTATTTATTAAATTTATTTATTAAATTTTTAGTATTTTTAGTCTATTTATTTATTAAATTTTTGAATGAAAGAGCTAATTCGTGTCGCTCATTGGCAGCAATATTGGCACAACTTAAAAAGCACGCATTTTGGACTAAGAACAGGTGTAAAAAAGAAAATACATATTCTTTTCAGCAGCAATGCTAGCACAACTCATAATTCAACTTGAAGGTAATTTTCGTTTAAGCAAACTAAAGCATTTCTCAGGCAATTTCCTTAGCAATGAAAACTTTAAACCCACTTATCTCAAAACATGATTTTTTGAGTAGTGCCACTATTGCAGCCCATAAGCGAAGTATGAAGAGTTTCAGGTACCAGTCGTTAGGCTATCGTTCATGATCTGATCATAATTGCAGGCGGAAATTTCAAGCCTGAAATTCCGAATTGTTCCGAAAACAACGAAGTTTGTTAAAACGAGATTTTTACTTTATTTTAATTCTTGTCTAAATGCACAGTTTGTAAGGAAAGTGTAGGATTATATACATATAGATACATATTTGAATGTTTATTTGAAAATAACTCTTAAGACAAAAAATATATGAACTTCAAAAGCTGAAATGTGTTATAGCATTCTTTCTACTATGCCTTACATATCAAAGAAGTGGGGACAGTTAGAATTCACTCGAGTGAACTATAAAACACCTGTTTCGGCCAATATTATGAAATTGCATAAATACTGTGTCTTGTTACGAAAACCCTATTGCACATTTGAATTCAACGATGCGATAGTATAAAAGATCTGTTAAAAATCCTATGCAATAGAGAAAAAAAATTGTTCCCCAGTGTAATTTGTAAACAATGCAAAACGAAATCTTTTTTTAATCAATTTTATTAAATCAAAAATTAATTATAAAAGCAACATAGATACTTTCTCTAAAGTTATCTGAAAATATCGGTGTAGTCCTTCAAAGTTAAAGAGACATCCTTATTCATATACAATAAGTTCGTCGATATAATTAATCCAAACTTTGTCGAATATTTCGAAAGTTAAATTTAATTAGCGATTTCAGTTTAAAGATAACACTTACCGGAAACGTTTGGTTGAACTTGCCTAATTGCAGACTATCAGATTTTCGGAAACCAGAATTTGATCACTTTCTTCCCAATTAGAATGTTCAAGGTAATTTCTTGCCCTAACCATTTACCATTAGAGATAAGTTAAACGTAACTTTAAGAATTTATATTACAAATATACAACTGTGAAAAACTATATTTCTAAGAAGATTTTATCGGATATTATTTGATAATTATAATTCGTTTAAAATGTCTATGGAAGCATTGATTCTAGTAATGATTTAAATTTTTAGTACATTGCGTTTTATCAAAGCCTTATTGGCAAAGTGGAAGCATCTGTTGTACATTGTCGTTTTATTTTATAAACGTCGTTGAACTACCGAGCCAAGTTTGAGTTTATGACTACCAATGTTCACCTCCCTAGTCTTTAATTTTGAAACTAATCCCGAAATCAAGGATACTCCTGGATCAAGTATTGGAAGAAATTTGTCTTGGTGGAGGACGTTTTGATGGAACAAACCAACATTTGCGTTACATGGAGAGAAGAACCACGAATACCTCTCACGGTTAGCCTGATGTCGAGAGCACTCTAATCCTTACAAGTCTACCACTGAGGATATTTTATGTCAGCACTGTGGTCATTCTGAGCCGGGTGCAAAATTCGTTTCAACCAGCCATCGCTGAGATTCGAACCCTATTGCCAGTGCTCTATTCCCTGAGCTACCACGACTTTGTACATCGTCGTTTGTAGTGAAAAAGGGGTTACTGCAGAAACTTTTGAAACAAAAACTTGATTTAGCACGATTATTTTTAAAGTTAAACAAATATGGTCGTATCAACAAAATAAAATAATAAGTCTTTTAAAACAACTTCTTTTTTTAGAGAGACGAGATCAGAAATATTTTTATATGACAATTTTAAACTATTAACGATCAAACTGAGGGGCCATCCGACATAGAATAAACCCCTCCCTCAAATAGTAACGCCAAGAAGTTCTGTGAATGAATAGTTGCTGCAGGACACTTAGGAGCATGGGAAAACATCCAAAGTTTACGAGTTACCTTTAGATAACATAGCCAAAAACAAAGCCAACACCACTTTATCAATATTAAAATTTAAGTAATCTGGTTACAGCTTAATCACCAAAAAGATAGTGAGAATTTAATACAACCCTGGAATCGAAACATTTTTGTGGTTTGTCAAATAGAGTAGCTTAAAAAAAATTTAAAAATAGATTCTAATATTCGAATAGTCACGACACAGTGAAAAATTGAGTTATACGTAGGTATTGAATTAGAAAGTTAGCAATTACATTGATTGTTAAGAAAAGAATAATGATATTTATCATAGCTTTTAATAAAATGTGATAAAAATTATATATTTTTTTTTAATTTAATTATAATAGAATTTAGAAAAAACAAAAAAGTTAAGTTTATAAAATTAAAAAATGTTACAAAATTGAGAAATATGTAATGCTATAATAGCATAACAGTCCCCACAGGTTTAGGAAGAGAAGTTTTTAATGGTTGCAATGGAAATCAAAGGTGATGATGCCAGAAAATAATTCACTTAGGATACTTCTTTAATTTTTAGAACTATTGCACTGAGGTAATATTATTGTTTAGAATTACTGTAATTTTCGTATAGACTCATTTCCTTTGAAATATAATGTGCAACGATTGTATCTAATCCTTCGAAGTACACTGTTTGTGTCATGTTCATCACTAACTTCATTTAATTTTTTCAAAACCCTACAAAAAATAAACTATTTGATTTTTTGAGTTTTTTTTTTTTTTTTTTATTTTNTTTTTTTTTGAATCGGCAAACCTCATATTTTTTTTAAATGGATAAAAGCAGGTTATTGTAATTTTACGGATTACTTAACATGGATTTATAACTTGTCCTCATTAGCGTAACTTAGTAACGCGTGAATATCGATAGGATGATTTGCGTTAATAAACTCCTGTTTGTGAAAATTGCAACAGCATGAAGAAATCGTCATAATTGAATGAAATTTACTACACAGTTGAGTGATAGTGGTACAAATAAATGATTAAACTTTCAAAGCAAGCAAACAATAACAAGAGATCGAAATCAGTGTTTTGTGTAGCCACCACGCACCGCAATAAGCGCTGCTACACGGCATGGCATGGAGTCAAGCAAATTGTGAATGTCTGTCTGAGGAAGAGCATGTCATATAGTTTGTATGCGTAACCAAAGTTCGTCTGTAGAAGCAACAGGATGAGGATCATGAGCAAGACACCGACCAACGAAATGACGCACATGTTCAATCGGTGACGTTTCTGGGGAATACGCTGGGCAAGGAAGGATTGAACAGTCCTAGCAATAAGAGGGCGGGCATTGTCTTGTTGAAATACAGCGCCTGGCAAGGCTTGAAGGAAGGGAACAGCTTGGGGCTGTAAAACTTCACTGATGTACCGGTTATTGTTCAGATTACCCACAATTCGTAGCAATTGAGATCGTCCATGATATGCTATGGTACCCCAAACCATAACTCCGAGTGTTCGTCCACTGTGGCATTCGATAATGCACTCCGGAAGGTGGCTTTCACAGGCATTGCGTCTGACACGAATGCGGCAATCATGGTACCACAAATTAAAGCGGAATTCGTCAGAAAACACGACATGCAGCCAATCAGCACGCCAGTCCTTATGCCTGATTGGCCCACTGTAGCCGCAGGCGGCTAAGGTTTAGCGTGATGGTGATCCTGTATAAAGGAGTCCTTGCGCGCCGTCCACGCTGCAGTTGACGTCTACGAATTGATGAAGCACACAATGAAACACCTGTAGATATTCACCACTGTGCTTCCAGTTGTCTAGAGGGAGCCGTACGGTCTGTCAGCGCCATGCAGACCAGGTGTCTATCATCGCAAGCTGACGTGACATTTCGTGGTCCACTCCCGAATTTCCGAGTTGTCTGACACTCGTCCGTCCACTGCTTCCAAACACGCATCACTGTGCTGCTGTAACGCTACACACGAGCCGCTACTGCACTATGAGACATCCAGCTTTACAAAGGCCGATGATTCTCCCCCTTTCAAACTCCGTAAGTTGTTGAAATCTCGCTCTCTTTCGTCGAAGAGGCGTAACGTCTGAGCTAGCGTTTACCACTAGCAGATAACCACCGATAACCATACACGCCTCGCTGCAGCCATCTATTTATTCAGATCCATCCGCCGTTCAGAGGGCGCTGCTCAGCATGCGCTACGGGTCAGAAATTCTAGTCATTTGCATATTATACTCTACTTTGCATTTACTGAAAATTTCTGCTCACTCGCGTAAGTCCTTCATGGTGTTGGAATTTTCACAAACATGAGTTTATTACCATCACGTCTAAGTAAAAACAGATGAATCATTATTTTAACCTTATAGCTTGTCCTCATTAGCGTAACTTCATAACGCGTGAATATCGATAGGAGGATTTGCGTTAATATTACCATCACGTCTAAGTAAAAACAGATAAATTCATTATTATAACTTTATGACTTGTCCTCATTAGCGTAACTTCATAACGCGTGAATATCGATAGGAGGATTTGCGTTAATATTACCATCACGTCTAAGTAAAAACAGATAAATTCATTATTATAACTTTATGACTTGTCCTCATTAGCGTAACTTCATAACGCGT
>NC_092212.1:33145127-33154075 GCF_043381705.1 Parasteatoda tepidariorum | reverse complement strand
TATATATATTTGCAAGCCGCATTTGATTTTTCTGATATCTTAGATGATTGGCCCCGAAGTTGGAATTGCGCATTATAATTCAGAATTTATAACAAATCGTTATAACTAAAATTCAACCTATATTAAATGGGTTGAATTTTAGTCATAACAATTTAATTTTTATGATTTTTAGAGAAATTATCAACAATTATTGAAAAACTCTTTCAGTAAATATTAGATTTTTAGCCGCAGATTTCACGAAATTGGATTTGCACAAGGTAAAAATATCAATTTTAATGACAAAAAATTTTTTTGCATGATGAAATTTATTCATAATTTTAAAAAACAATTAACTCAATTATTTTATATGGAATTAAATTACATTAGTACATTAGTTGAATATCCATTGTTTTTAATAAAATTTTTTCAACGGTTTGTTCAAACTCTTGGACGTCTGATTTCGCTTGTTCCTCTATTAAATGTTACTTTTTGTGTTTAATTTTATATTTTTCTGACATTTTTGTTTTTTTTTATATTTTTCTGTATTTTTGTGTTTTTTGTTTGATATGTTTAATTTTCGTCACGATTTCTCTTCTTTTCCTTTTTCAGTGTTCCTCACGCTATTGTATTGATAGAATTTGCTTTGTTTATATAAATTTAATACTAGAATGCACTATAATTTGCGGAGACAATTATATGAATTGACGACGAGGTTATATCTTTTTGTTTATTTGCTTCCTAGCCTTTTATTTTTTTTTTCAATTTTTGATAGATTTTTTAATATTTTTTTAAACTTTTTTAATAACTTTTCTTTTATATTTTAATTTCTTTTTTATTTCTATCCTTATTCTCTTTTATTTTTATCTTATTATATCGCCTATATCCTTGCGGCTTATGAGCAGTTAATAAAACTTATGAATGCTCATTGTTTTTATAAATTTCTAATTAATTCCTTTCTTTAACTAATTCCTTAATTTAATAAATTCCTTTCTTTAACTAATTTCTTAATTTAATAAATTCCTTTCTTTAATATATTATACATTATACAAAAGAAAAGAAAGATTAAGGAATAAAATAAAGAAAAAAAAATAGTAAGTTTTATTTACTGTGCATAAGCTGCAAGTACTCATAAAATAAGTTAAAAAATACAAAGAAACATTTTTAAAGAGAAAGAGAGAAGAAAAATTATTAAAAATTGTAATGTTTTTTAAAATATTTATTTAAAATGTCTTAAAAAAATTAAAAAACAAGAAAACAAAATAATGAAGAGATATATCTTCGTCGTCAGCTCACACGGTTATTTTCAGAAAAAGACTGCTTTCTAATATGGTATTAATAATAATGTTAATACTAATACTGAAGCAAAATCTATCACTACAATCATGTGAAAAGTGTCAAAGAAATTGAAACGAAAATAAAACAACTTAAGCAAAAAATACAAAATAAAACATATCAAGCAAAAAAGAGAAAATTAAAATTCAAGAAAAATACAAGGAGAAAATTCAAAATGTAACATATAAAACAAATAGCTCATTCAAATATCTTTCCACTTACTGACATCTTGCAAAAATGATTTAAAATATTTTTAATTACAGAAGATTAAAATAAAAGCGTAAATAAAAGATAGAGGGATGTATTTTATGACTGAAAGAACAACCTCTGTTAAAAATTACGAAATAATTAAAGACAATAAAATATGTCCATCACATTTAAATTAATTATAAATTAAACATTCCTTTTGATAAAATTCAATCGTAAGCATTCCGAATAGTTGGAGCGAATAAACCCGAATTACAAAATTTGAATAATTTCTGAAGCCATCCTTTTCGAAAATGAAAATTGCTCTAAAAGGATTTTATGTCCCATTTCAATCAAAGGCCGGGCAACAAAGCTTGTAATAAATTACAATATTATTAAGCAACTGAAATTTAATGCTGGGTTCTGTTTTCCAGGAGCTGTTTACAACTCTTTACATCGGTTTTCTGGGCCTCATTTTCTCGTCATTCCTAGTATTCCTGGCCGAGAAAGAAGCCAATCCCGAGAATTTCAGCAATTTCGCAGACGCCCTCTGGTGGGGTGTGGTAAGTTAACTACTTCACTATTTCATTTAAATTTGTTCATCACTGTATATCAGGGCTGCGACAACCTTTAAAAAGTTTAAAAAGGTAATGAAATTGAGAAAATATTATGGTATCTCTCATAACATTTTATTTTATATTATTTTTTATAACCGTTGTTGAACAGCCGACCCGAATCTCGGGTTTACGACTAATGTTCAACTACGTAGCCGTGTAATTTGAATCCAATCCAGAAGACAAGGGAACTCCTGAATCAAGCTATTGGGATAAATTTGCTTTCGTGGAGGTCTTTTTGATGAAAATAACCATCACCTCCTACATCAAAAAGCCTCCACACGGTCTTTTATGAGTAGTCCCCGCAGACAATTTAAAATGTGAACCAGTTGTGCGCATGAACCCATACCCTTTTGTAAAAGTAATTGAGAGAAATTCATTGCACAAATTTGAGAATTGAATCTGTAGTGGTTGTCAAGTGAATAAGGCAAACTAATAATATTCATAAATAAAACAAATTTTTAGTATTTGCTACCACTTTCTTATTTTAACCAGATTTTGTATTAAGTTGCTCGTTCGGAAAGAGGATATCCTTCATAGTGGTCTGATCGGACTACCTACAAAAAACCGTGTGGAGGCTTTCAGTTACAAGAGGCGTTGAAATAACCCGCATTTGCGTTACATGGAAAGGAAGAGCACTAGAACCTCCCCCGGTAAGCCTCACGGCAAGGGTACTGTAACCCATGATCCATCTACACGTCAACACTGTTGTCGGTGCAA
This sequence comes from Parasteatoda tepidariorum, assembly GCF_043381705.1. Taxonomy (NCBI): domain Eukaryota; kingdom Metazoa; phylum Arthropoda; class Arachnida; order Araneae; family Theridiidae; genus Parasteatoda; species Parasteatoda tepidariorum. Next base: position 33,151,244 of record NC_092212.1, on the reverse strand, counting down.
GCCGAATGCAGAATTCGTTTCGATCAGCTATCGATGGGATTAAACCCTCACCTCCTACATCAAAAAGCCTCCACGCGGTCTTTTATAAGTAGTCCGCGCAGACTATTTAAAAAGTGAACCAGTTGTGCGCATGAACCCAAATCCTTTTATAAAAGTAATTGAGAGAAATTCATCATATATATTTGAGAATTGAATCTGTAGTGGTTGACAAGTGAATAAGGCAAACCAATAATATTCATAAATAAAACAAATTTTTAGTTATATATTTGCTACCACTTTCTTATTTTAACTAGATTTTGTTTTAAGTGACTCGTTTGGAATGTGGATATCCTTCACAGTGGTCTGATTGGACTACCTATAAAAAACCGTGTGGAGGCTTTCAGTTAAAGGAGGCGTTGTTTGAACCCGCTGCACGTAATTGAAAGGCGAACGCTGTATCCCCGGAGCCATTACGGCTCTCTTATAACATTTATTCCATCGACAACCTTTCGGCTACCTTCTTAATTTTATTGAAATTCCTTTTTTGCCTAACTCTTAGATTGTAACTGTGATCCCAGGGATAGAAGCCATAATCTTTCTCTACTTGGTGTCTTCATGATTTCTCCACAGGCTCTGAATATTTTTTTTTGGTGAAAATAACTGCCACTTCGACTAATTGCAACCCTCTAGGGCCTTCCGCACTTACGTGGTGTTTCTTTAGATTTATATTTTCATCGTCTATTAAATATATTTAACATGTAAAGCACGCGGACGAGATTGAAAATGAATTAGGCTTAAAAAAAGATCCCGAACGAAGGAATACCGAAAGTCATCTCTCACAGACTTCCACACTACGAAGGAAAACGTCATTCTTTGAACAGCACAAATAAAATGATAATTAAGAGTTAATATTGAGTCTTTTTGTCTCTGTTTAAACATGAAATTAGACCGAAAAATACATCTGGATTTCTCCACTGTAAACGATCTTGTAAGCCTGCTTTTTTTCTGACACCGCAGCAACTCACGAAATGTTGGAGTAATAGGTCCACCTGAAGAACACGCCCCATTATGCAAGGATGCAAAACGTACCTTTATAAAAAAAAGTGGTACAGTATTTATCCTTAAATTTATAAATCAGATGAACCACTTAATTTTCTCGAAAACTTTTGTACAAGTTTGAATATATATGCAAGTGGTCTTTTTTGCCTCTTGTATGCTTTTGCTCTTTTCGCTAAATCATTACCATTGAGTAAAAGAGAAGATACCCTACCACTTTCTTTTTAAAGAGCCTTTAGCATTACTGTAAAAAAGAGGCGTGTACTCTCATAGACAGAACTTTCCGGTCGACTTAATAATAACCCCTTGGGGACGGGTGATTCAGAAAACGCATTCGTACAAAATCAGGATCAGGACGTAATTAAATAAAAAACGGTAACTTAAATGTAGTCGGTTCTAATTTGACAGACTTACTGTGCTTTTACTTTAATTATTGTTAGTTTAATCATATATATAATCAATGTTAGTTAAAGTATAACTAAATAATTTTATTTTGAGCAAAGTAATGGTGAACTAAATAAATCAAACAATTATAACTCCACCCACAAATAAACTGCTAAAGAAATACTTTGATTACCAGTTTTATCTTTTTACCCTGGTTGATACGGTTTTATGCTGGCAAGTATTTGTGACAGTCGGCGCGAAAGAGTTAAGTTACTTCTATCGATGGTATTTCTGCAATACCAATTTAAACAAATAAGTCTCAATCTCCTTACCTTCACATTTTTCGGTTCGAAAGTGTACGGCTGCATAAAACAACTTATTGTACAAGGCGATATTTTCAAACACATAATTTTGTTTTCAATAAAAGAAATTGTGTAATGTCTAAGCTCAAATCTGCTTCATTTCATAAGATATTAATAATAGTAAGCAATTCTGGTGTGTTTGAAAAAGGCGACACGATTGATGTGCTTAAAAAGAACTAAGAATCTTTTAAGATGGCCATTTGTTCTTGTTGCAATCAGTGTACTGTGCACATACGTTAGTGTTAGTACTTAGAGTAGCACGATAGATTTATTATGTGATTACCATTTAGATTTAAATTTCAAAGTTATTATAGTGTTGACAAGGTAATAAGAGTTTTGCAAAGATTTTTATTCTAGTAATAATTTTACATTTTTATTATCTCTCAAACCACATCTTTACTATCTTTTCACCATTTATGGTTATTTTTATGTAACTTTATTGTCTCCACGATTTACTGTCACTTCATTATTTACTTTGTACACTGTTAACGCTGATTTGAATGGCCTCAAAATGCACCGGATACGTAACTCGGAAATATAGGCGGTAACGAGCCTGTAGCTCTCCTTGGTGTAGAAATTACCATCCAAACTTTAGCACAATGTGAAGGATAATGCTCGGAGCTTTAACCCTTTGGCTACTAACGGGACTCATTTGTCCCAACAAATGTTTAAAAATTACTAATGACGTGAAAAGCATTTAGAAACTCATTGTAATATGTCCCAGTCGTCGAGTCGAACCAAGTATACATGTTTCATGTGTCAAATATCCCCTAGATGGAGCTAAAAAGTTTCTTGCATGAAATAGCATTGTGATTTTGCACTGGGACAGATATATCCCACTCGTATCCTTCATTGGGATTGTTATGTCCGTTCATATTTTATTCATATTTTCTAAAATGAACATAGAAAAAAGAACACATATGAGTTGTCCAGCGTGTAACGTCGGGTTATGCAAAGATTGCTTCTATCATACCATGTAAAAAAAAGTCCATATAATAAATTTTTTGGGAATGATAGATGTGCTTGTAGTAAGTCGATCACTAGAGGAGTACTTAATGTATCCCACCATTAAGTACGGCCGGGACATATATGTCCCAGCCTCTAAATTGATAACCGCTTGTCAGAGAAATCCTAAATACTAAATTTGCCTTATTTGTGACCTATTTTGTCCTTTAGAATAATAAACGGGACAAAAAAATCATTTTTTAAAATTCGTAGTCAAAGGGTTAAAAGTTTTTTTTTCGTTTTCAGTACCACTATAAATAAAAAAGCATCCCAATATAAAAATTGTTATCTTTACATTATAAAATGATATGTTTCATCCCAAAGTAAATTTAGATAACTGTGCAGTCTTTTTGTTAGCCTTTAAAAATTAGAGTAGGGATTACTGGGCAATGACCATTTACCTTAAAAAAATTAGTGTAGAAAATATTCGATGTTGACTTCCCTAAAGATAATTGTAGCCGTCGACCCTGGAGGATGTTTTGACTGCTGTCGCAGGTAAATTGAATTTCAAAAATTACCTGTAATGCTAACTAGTTCCCTCCTGTTATATTTGAATAAAATATTCGTCGACAAAATAGTTATAAACTTTTTAAAGTAAGTTTTAGAAAATAAATTATTCAGCGATTGCTTTTAAAAATAAGGTTTTGATATAAAAAAAGACCAAACTGCAGCTATTTTTTGTATTTTGTAAGAAATCATCCAGCCAAAGAAAATATAAATATATAAAAATGAAATTACATTCCAGCGTTTCTTACAAAAATATTTAAATTGGATTTTTAGAATAATTTTCTTGTTCCATTTTCGAAAATAAGCTGCTTGCTCATCCTATTTGCAAATAAAATTACTTTTAATACAAATTAGTTTTATTGATATTAATTTTTCTTTGACCTATAACTTTTTAAAAAGAAAAAAGGAGAAAGTTGCTATTATTTTCAACGTATGTACTCAGTAAATAAATTTAAATTTCATTAGATTCAAATCTTTCTGTATTCAGATTAATATTATTTACTTTCCGAACTAAAATTTCATTGAAATCTTATTTGCGAAATTTTGTTCAAAATGAAAATCTAATCATTCTAACAGCTACACGTTTATGATATTCTTAACATATTAACACAACGCAATATGATTAATATAATGTAATTTAACATGCTATATAGGAAAAATATTGCATTTTGAAGCAAACAATTTTAAGGTAGTTTGCCACAGTCTTCTTTGTTCGCCAAGGCCACAGTAATTTAAAAACAGATAATATTAAATCGTGTGCTTCGATTTAAGTATCTTTTTCAATATTTCATGAAGTATTTTTTATTAATGCATTTCCAAGCAAATGTATAATCTGCAAAAAAAATTTTTTAAATAAGCATAATTCTCCAGTAGCTTTTGAAAACTTTTTTCGGATAGGAGGGGTAGATTCTCAACCCCTCGTGACTCACGCCGTGGTGACCCACCGGTGGGTCACTCTAGATTCTCTCATCTTGGCAGCGCACCGGAATAAAAGCTGGTAATAATAAATTTCATTTTTTAGTTTTTTTCCGTGAATAATAGAAATCCATAATTACCAATTTTTTATTGAATTTTTGATGCAATTTTTATATTGAATTGCTTCTTCGCCGTGATAAATTTCCTTACAGTGAATTGTTATTGTTGAGAATAGATTAACTCCTCCCGAATATTATCTAATATTGAAATAGTTCTTGTACCAGTATCTTCTCTTTTTCCGTACCAGTATTTTCACTTTTCCCGGCGTGAACGTGTTAACGAAGATTACCTTCAAGTTGAATTATGAAGTTGTGTTCGTATTGCTGCTGAAAAGAATGTATATTTTCATATTTACACCTGTTCTTAGTCCAAAACGCGTGCTTTTTTACTTCTTCCGTTGGATAGCTTGTAGTGGGTTGACATCAAGTGGCTTTTCATATAAGCTTTTGCCTCATTAATAATATTCGAGCCGGCGAAATGCAGATATTGTCATGGTGAGCATCCAGCCTGTTTTTCAGGCTGCAGTGCAGGACCCAAAGGAAAACCAGGAGGAACGTAATTATGGTAGTAATTATGGATATTCTTGTTAAAGTAGCTGAATGTTTATATTTGCTTTTTCAGATCACTTTATGCACTGTTGGCTATGGAGACACTGTCCCGATCACGTGGCCTGGGAAACTGATTGCGGCCTTTTGCGCCCTTCTTGGTATTTATTTTAGGAAANATTTTAATGACATAGTATTTACTAAAAAGATGTAATTATTTTTTAAAAAAAAGTTGTTATATGGATTTGAATGATTGTTTTGAATTCTTAGAATTTTGTGCATTTGCAATGTATCTAAGATAGCAGCGAGCGAAGCGAGCTTTGTTTGCGAAGCAAACCATGTAAGATTGCGTAGCAATTTTTGGGGGTTGGCGCGCGTTAGCGAGCAGGGGGCACAGCCCACTAGTATGTAATATTTTCGTTGGTAATAGATTAGTGTCACGTACTCCAACTTTATCCAATGGGATCCCTTTCATAGGAAATTGAATGCCTTATATCTAAGTTGAATGCTCTATATTATATATCAGCTGAATGCTCTATCTGTATCAGCTGAATACTATATCAGTTGAATGCCTATTGAATGCTATATCAGCTGAATGTCTATTGAATGCTAAGGCTAGAAAGCTTGATACATTTTTTTTCTTCATTGTGCTCATCTAAGCGGCTATTTTCGAATAGTCCTTTCATAGGATCATTAGGATCCCTTTCATAGGATACTGAATGCCTTATATCTAAGCTGAATGCTCTATATCATATACCAGCTGAATGTTCTATCTGTATCAGCTGAATGCTATATCAACTGAATGTCTATTGAATGCTAAGGCTAGAAAGCTCAATATACATTTTTTTCTATTGTGCTCATCTAAGCGGCTGTTTTCGAGTAGTCCTTTCATAGGATCAATAGAATCCCTTTCATAGGAAATTGTATGCTTTATATATAAGCTGAATGCTCTATATCAACGATTTTAAATTTTTTTCAGTTACGGAACCCTAAACCATAGAGCTCCTTTTGGTAGAGCTCTGACTGTTGACAATTAAATTAACAGGTGTGAATATGCTAAAAAAAATGCTTTAATTTAGGAAACAATTAATTCAGGAACTTTTAATGCGAAGAATGAAATTTCTCATAGTTCCATAAATAACAGTTATAAATATTAGTTTTATGTTAGGCAGTTGAATTCGCAAATCTGTAAAACTTTTAATCTATTAATGTTGTGAGCATGCATACATCAAATTGAATAAAATAACTGATTTATGAATTCTGAGGAAATATTGTTATAAAATGTGAGGAAAAGATTATATATA
>NC_092212.1:33110185-33145053 GCF_043381705.1 Parasteatoda tepidariorum | reverse complement strand
TATTTTAATATATATATATATATATATATATATATATCACGGATTTCAACAATCATTATTGGTTAGAAAAAGAAGGTTCTAACTTACGGAATCCCTAGGATCTTCCTAGCGCTCCGTAGAACCATCTCTTGGGAACCATTGCTCTAGATACTATATCAGTTGAATGCTCTATCATATATCGGCTGAATGCTCAATTGAATACTCTGTATCAATTACTCTATATCGTGGCTAGAAAGCTCATTATATTTTTTTCTAGTGTGTTCACCTAAGCTGCTGTTTTCAAATAGTCTTTTTTTTTCCTTTGTTAATTATAGGCCTTTATAAAAGGATTTTTTTTCTTCATAATCCACTTTAATGTGATGTACCCAGTGGTTTCAAATGCATCAATCAGAACTAGAAGCGTAATAGTTTTGCAGAGTTCTGTTCCCAATGCAAATCATGAATTATGTTGCAGGGTATCCTGGGGTCTGGATTCGCGTTGAAGGTGCAACAGCAACAACGCCAGAAGCACATGATCAGGAGGAGAGTTCCTGCTGCCACGCTCATACAGTGCTTGTGGAGGTGCTACGCTGCCGATCCAAGCTCCATGTCAGTCGCAACATGGAAGATACATCAAGTGGTCCTACCATCACCGCCATCGTAAGTATTGACTGAAAAAACTATGCTATTTTGAAGAATAACTAAACTTAGGTAAAATACTCGTTTTCAAAATTTGGTCACTACTGTTCCCCTTAAAATATGTGTGTTAAACATTTTTTCAATGACTTAATTAATATAAAAAGCAATTATTCAACAAATATATGTAACATGTAATCTAAGTATGACAAAATGGTATGAACATTTCTATACTAACTCTATTTAAACGATCTTTCTTTTAGCAACAAATGTTTTGGAGGATTTCTCACGGCAAAACTGTTGGCACAATTTGAATGATCATGCTTGTAGAATTTTAGAAATGATATCATTTTCACCCATGCAGAATTTCAATAGTCAAAATTGAGAAAAGCATGTTTAAAACTTCTCTTTAGCTTTTATACCAGCAATTTTGAAATCATTTTTCGAATGTTGTAACTGTCGTCGGCCATTAAGGCATTGGAGGTGAGATTGTTCTTGTTTTCCAGTGGCGCCATCTATGGCCAAGAATTTGACTGCTGCCGCACCCATGCATTACTCCCGTTCATAGGACAGACTCATTCATACATCCATTCATTCGTCCACAGATCGTAGAATTTTGATCTGAACCAGTGATCAATCTCCAATTCAATACCCCCAGAGGTATAATTTGTTATGGAGAAATGGAGGATTTTGTGACCCGACAGGTTCAACGTGCACCAGTCACCATTTACTACACGGGGAGTCTTCGTCCAGCTGGATTCGAACTCCCGTTCTCACAAACGTTTGTCCAACGTCCTGCCAACTAGACTATCCCGGCCACATTCTTCGGGTTGTGATATTTATATAAGAAGATTTTAGAATTATAGTGATATTAAAAAAGGAAATCAGCCTTGAATTTCATATGCTCCTTTTTGTCGACGCAAGTTTTCTTCGAGTAAGAAGGACATAATTTCTAAAAGCTTGTAAGCGTGATCGCTTAAAATGTGCCAACAGTTCCATAACATTCTACTTCTAAAAGAAAGATGGCTTAGAAAAGTGTTCATATTGTTTTATCACATATATGTTTCTTAATAGTCTAATGTGTAGATTATTTTAGTAATGCAACCTGTTAAAAAAATTTCGGTTATCATGTATCGTATTCTTATATATCTTTTTTTTTCTAAAGAACCACCCATAGTTTCGACTAGCATAAGGAAATGGGCACGATAACTAATTAATTAACTTAAAAATTTAGTACAAAATAGTATAAATTAATTTTTCGATGCAGTTAGTTTATTTGAAATATGAAAAACTTGATAAAAGAATTTTTTCTTCATTTTGTTCCATCTGAATTGACGAAACAAAATATTAATTGTAATTGCATAGATATTTGATTTCATATTTTATCGACGTATAAATATTTTTAAATGAAGTAAAATTGTGAACAACCATTTTTTTCTTTAATTTTTTAATAACATAAAAACCACTTAAAAATTAGTTTGTATAATTAGGCAATGCAATTATCATATCACGTACATGAAATTAACATTTTGTTTCGATATAAAATCTATTTACATCGTACTTGTTTGTATTATTGTTGTTGTTGCCATTGGAAATAAAAAAAGTTCCATTATGTTTCCTAAAATAAATACCAAAAAAATAACTATTTGGGAAATAGCAACAATGGCTTTGTTTTTTCTTTGAAATATTAATAATCCAGTTGCTTACAAAAATAATTCCATTAAAAAAAGGATAAAATTAATTAATTAAATACAAATTCTAAACCAATTTTAAAGTAAGAATTTCTTTCTTTTTCTAATAGTACTATTTAATTAATTCTGTTTATCGGATTCTTGCAGCTTCTCTATCTTTTTCTTTCTTTTTTCTTCCTTTTATTTTTATTTTTCTCTTCAGTGTTTCTCTTTTTTTAGCGTTCCTACGGGTTCATTCAACAACACTAAGCGAAAAGATAGACAAGACATTGCGCCCTCTGGTGGCAGCCTGTAAGTATACTCCTTGAAAGCCACCAAAGCTGCCCAATAGATGGCATTACTTTCCATTTCCCCCTACTATTCACCTGAAGATATTTTAATATCAGTTTTAACATAATTTAATTCAAAGTTTTAAAATAACTCTTCAAACATGATACAAATAATTTTTTAATCTAGAAGTATTTGTAATTACTATTGTTGCTCATTGGGACATTTGCTTTTATTCCTTTAAAATTCGTTTCGGAAGTGCTTTGTAAAATATTTTCTTTCCATGAAAATAAAGAAGAAAGGTCAATTTTTTCTTTTCAAAATATAAATAACTCTTAAAAATATATTTATAACTAAACGTATTTTTTAAACAATATTATTAATAACTGGAGTTAGTGAGAAAATAAAATTTTAACTCCAATACACAGGTTAAAAGAATGCTTATTAGAAAACTTATTTTTCTTCTGAATAAAACTAAAACAGTTTTTAACTAGACTAGCTCTGTCTAAATATTTTTTACTGAGTATTTCTTATGTTATCTTTGTTTTTTAATTTCAACCAACATTTAAAAGTTAAAATTTGTTTTTAAATAAATCTAATTTTTCATAACTTGAAAATGCAGTTTCAACAGCTACAACAAGTATTGATTGGTGAGACTAATAAAATATGTTTTGTTACTCTATACTCCTCAAATGTATTTATCCAACAATAAATTTCAGAAAATGAGAAATCTTTTGAACATTTTTTTTTATTTTCCAACGATAAAATTTAAATTATACTAAAAGATAGCTTTCAATAAAAGTTGAAAAATATGCTATTAGGTAAAATGTTATTAATTATAGTCATTTAAAACCTACGAACTGTTCAAATTTTTTTATAAACATCAATCTACTATAGTTAGAACTAGAGCTGCCAACTCGGAAGTTCACTTCTTCACAATATTTATAACTATAGAGAATTTGAAATAAATTAAACAAATGTGCTTAAAATTTCGTCAGCATTTAAAAATATCACATCATGCTAGTTTAACCTTCAGTCTGTAGCATAAAGTTGTTTAAATGACTTGATGACCAATATAATTTTAATTCAAACGTTAAATAATCAAATTTGAAACAGTTAGAAACAAGACAATTAGAAAACAAAATTAAGAATATTCCTAGGCAAAAGCCTACTAGTTAGGTTGAATAATCTTCGATAGCAAATAATGTATAGTATTTTAACAACAATCAACGAATTCGACAATAGACATAACTAGAGCCGCGATGGCTCAGGGGATAGAGCTTCGCCTTCCAATGCGGCGAACTGGGTTCGAATCCCAGTCGATACGAATTCCGCATCCGTCTTTCACCGACTACAGTGCTGATGTGAAATATCCGCAGTGGGAGACGGAGCATGGGTTAGAGTCCCCTTGCCATCAAGTTATCCGTGGAAAGTTCTCGTGGTCTTCCTCCCCATGTAACACAAATGTGTGTTACCTTCATCAAAAAATCCTCCACGAAGGCAAATTTCTCCCAAAATTTGATCCAGGAGTTCCCTTGTCTTCTGGATTGTGTTCAAAATTACAAGCTACAATTTAGCAATCGTAAACAAAATTAGCAATCGTAAAATTAGCAATCGTAAAATTAGTAAACCCATAAAATTGGTTCGGTTGTTCAACGACGGTTATAAAATAAAATAAAAAAATAGATATAACTATAGAAATTTAAATTGAATCAGGACTCATCGGTAAAGAGAACATAAGCCCATTGCTTCCAACTACTATGGTCGATTTTGCTTGTGCCAGTTCAGAACGAATGTATTGATCTGGATTGGATCTATTGATTATAGGGTACTTACTTAACTTCTTTGGGGTAGGGAGATGAGGTTTTTGAGCAGTAAATAAGATTGTTCAAAAGCACTGTTGGTCTTTAGTTCATTTTAATGAATAACAGTGCGTTTGCTTATAGCACTGAACTAGTTAAGGAATACATTGAAGCTGAAGATGCTTAGAGAAGGGAATGCCCATTCATATCTCCAGACCTGAATCCCATGGAGTTTCCTGCGCAATTGAAGTTCTCCCTTTCCCTAAAACTCGCAGGGCTAAGCCTTACTGCTAAGCCTTAAGAACTGCCTTAAGGGAGGAATAGAGTTAATTGTCTTTAGTTAATCACGTAAATGACAAGAGAATGCATTGTGAGATTCGCCTTGTCGTTAGGAAGGGTCATATCCCTTATTATACCCTCAAATGTCTTTCAGCTACATCATTTTTTAATTACCTTGATGACTTACCATTCATTTAGGATCTTAAATTCGTTCCATAACTTTTTTATTAGCATCATGTTGTATTTATTTAAATGTGTTCTCAAAGAAAATTTTATTTCATTTGTTTTATTATCGAGCTCGCCGTGAAAACGTCTTTGTTTCTTAACTTTCGGACAGAAGTATACTAAACGTCAGTTAAAATCAATTAGCATTAAAATCAATCTCAGGTGGTTTTCATTTTTTAATCAATCTCATGTGATATTTAACGTGGAAAGTAATGCCTGAAACCCTTAAATCCTAGGTTTATAGGTCCCACCTTAGATCAACCTCATAACTGCATGATTCAGTATTTCTATAAACTATTTAGAATTCCACAGTTTATTAGCATTTTTATTCCAAAATAACTAAAGCCTTATATTATTTATTCTTTGTCAAATATTGTTTGAACGGGTAAAGATTTTTGATTCGTACAGCAACTAATCAATTTTGTTTCGATTATTCATTACCGTGAAAACATGTAAACTATCTAAAAATTATATTTTAACTAATATTTACAATATTATGATGCCTTTGATTATTTTTGTGCTGTCAGTATTGTTGTAAGTTGTTATATGTACAGGATGATTATGAAACTTTAGGTATTGATAAATAAAGTTTTCAGTTCAAGCTTAGAAGTCGTATTAAGTTGTTAATATTATAACCTATAGTAGTTAATATTATTATACCAATAATATATTATAATTATCTGATTATAATAAAAGATTATAAACTTTAACAATTATATTTTTTTTAAAATTTAAAAAAATGGAAAATACAAAGCATAAATTTTTTATAATGTTACTGCACTTAAAAACTATATCTTACTCGGAATTAACACTTTACACTCGAAAAGAACCTCGCAAGCACTAAAGATTCTAACTGGTCAGCATTTCAAAAATTATTTAAAAGAAGTGGTAGAACATTTAACATTAAAAATTCAAAACGCTTGTTAAAAACACTTAACACGTTGAAAGCCAAGCTAATTTTACATGGCCCGCCCGTCTGGCCAAAATGTAATTTACTACAAACTCAAATTGCCAATATTAGACAGATCTTGCTAATTTTAAAATGTTTAGCACGACATAAGTTAAAGAAGTGGTGAATTATATAAGATTACGAATTGTTTAAAAATAGTGGTGGATAAAAATCTACTAAATAGAATTTATTAAACCAAGAATCACAATAATTAAGTAAATTTTGAATAAATTTTCTGCAGTTCCATAAAAGAGTGTAAATTTTATAGTTCTATATCATGTTATACGCTGTCAGCCAGCTGTTTTTCTCGACCTATGTGAAAGGTCTGTGTCAGCAAGCGGTGGCAGACGCAGCCTAAATGTAATTTCAGTGTCAGCCACCGGTGGTTGCCGCGGCCTAAATGGAAAGTCCAGCGTCAGCCACCGATGGCTGACACTGTGCTCAATGTGTTAAGTTTAAACTGAACTGAACTATATAAAACATTTGGGCACCTGAGGGCCATCTTTAGCTTAAACTTTATGGTTATAAACTTTATGAGGTGGTGAAATGCAAATAAAGTAAAGGAGTATTTATATGGATAGATGATCATTGAGGTTCTGACTGTATAGTTGTATGCAGTAGGGTGATAAGACTATAATGTAGAAATATGAACTTCAGCTAATCTGGTATGGGGAAAATGAGGTTATGTGACTGATATTCCTGTCGGGAATATGATGCATCACTGCAATAGTATGCTTCTATTTGTTTTCAGTTACATTTTCATACAGGAATATTTCATTGAAATTTGCTGCAGAGCAATAGGTGGCTTATGGCGTAAGGATATTGTAGTGGAATTTTTTATATCAATTTAAATTATTTTTATATAGTGTTAAGTAAATTAAATTTGCTTAAACAGAACAAATTGTTGAATCATCTCTTTTGCTATCACTAGAATAATTTTTTTAATAAAGCGTAGCAAGTCGTCTTCTTAGTGGCAACACTAACATCTACAAATTACATACCTCTCTTAGAGTTAAATGCTTTCGTCTTAAAGTTTGGTGACCACTTCTTTTAGTGGTTCTAGATTTGACTGAGTAGGGATGCCAACTGTTCCTTTTGATGCAAGATTTTTAATAATTTGGTAGCAAATTAAATAGCAAAGCATGTAGAACAAGGATAATTACACCTAAACAACATATGGAGCAGGCCACAACTTTATCAAATGATAGCAGTTTGCCTCTTTTTCTTTACCACTATTAAACTTCTCAGGGACCCATGGTAATCCTGAAATAGATTTTAAAAAAATCTTGTTTTCCTGCTCTCCTGTTCAGTAAACTTTAGTAACTTTTCGTATCTAGCTGTCGGGATAAAACTGGATAGGTTTCCATTAAAACATGAAACAATGACGTCAGGGAATGATATCCCAGTCAGCATAAAATGTCGCAATTACGTTCAAAACTCTTGCAGTTTAAAAAATGTTTCTGAAACGTAACTTTTTAAAAGATTCATTTTGATTAGATAATGAAATATTTTTAAAATCTTATGTAAATTATGCCAGAAATATTTTACAATGATTACGAGTGTATGTTCCAATATCTTAAGAAACCAAATAAAACGTTTTTAGAGGCTTATAAATCGTTTTTGTATCTAACTTTTGTAAGCTTTGTTACTTTACCTAAAATTTTATTTCGATGTACAGGGAACTTGAATTTCGATATAAACTTTTGCATTTAAATTGTACACTTAAAAGCAATGAACATTTTTATTAAATTTAAATAACTCTATGTTAACTACCAAAAAAAGACGAAAAAAATATTAACACTGAAAATATTTCATCTTATAATAAAATATTAATTATAATTCTCCCTCAGTAAAATTGTTTATTGTAATTAATTTTTTCTAATACAACTCAAAAGTTTTAAATTTAAAATCTATAATAAATAAGTAAGGTTTTGACAAAATCATTAGTTCCAAAAATTTTAAGAAATTGTCAGAATCGTTTTTATTTAGTTCTTGAAATGTAACTTAAAACTTCTCTCAAATCATTACTAAAATATTTCTGAAGCATGAAGGAAATATTTCGAAAGAATGTCACATTTCCAAAAAAATGAATTTGAAAAATTACATTGAAAAATATTTCTTAGGCACTATATTTCCTGAAATTTGTTTTATTTATTTGAAATCCAATTGAGACATTTTGTCATTTGTTAGTTGTTCACCATAATGCTGTATTCATAATAGTGCGAGATAATAAAAACATTTTATACCAAATATTATTTGATAATATAGCTCTAAACATGTCGATTTATTTTATAATCAACCTGTATATATTATATCAACTTTATATATTTTTTAACTGTCTTAGAAATGTTAATGTGATTACTCTCTTGCTCTCTCTCTTTCTCTCTCTCTTTCTCTCCCTCTCTCTCTCCCTCTCACTCGCTCTCTCTCTCTCTCTCTCTCTCTCTCTCTCTCTCTCTCTCTCTCTCTCTCTCTCTCTCTCTCTCTCTCTCTCTCTCTCTCTCTCTCTCTCTCTCTCTCTCTCTCTCTCTCTCTCTCTCTCTCTCTCTCTCTCTCTCTCTCTCTCTCTCTCTCTCTCTCTCTCTCTCTCTCTCTCTCTCTCTCTCTCTCTCTCTCTCTCTCTCTCTCTCTCTCTCTCTCTCTCTCTCTCTCTCTCTCTCTCTCTCTCTCTCTCTCTCTCTCTCTCTCTTTGCTTTCATAACAAGTTACTTTTTTCTGCATTAAGATAAATTCTGAATTTTATCATCACCTATTCGTGTTCCTTCTTTTTTTTACATTTTATTCCTTAATTTGCATGAATATATCTTTGAGTTCTACAGAAAACTTTTACCCGTATACTACTTTCCTATTTAAGAGTTTGAAGCAGTTAATGTATTTTTGTTATTATTAGTATATACTTTGATAAATGTTACTAATATTTCTATGTAGTACGAAAAGCATTCTTTCAAGTTCCTGGAATAAAAATTTATAGCTGAGGGCTTTTATTGGAACAAAAACAGACTTTAATTAAAAATAAGTCTGTCCACATAAAATTTTCATTAACGCTATGATACATTCACAATTTATTGAAGAAATGAGTTTTTCATTAGAAATCATCTCTCTATCGAGCAGAATACTTTGCAGAGGAAAATAACTTTCTAAATATTTGTTTCATGTTCAGCTCCTATATCAGCTCCTATTAAATTTATGTTTCAAATATTTTCCTAAATTCGATTTTTCGATTCATATTTCTAAATAACTAGTAGCATGTTTCAAGTGGAGCACTTGAAACATTCAGCTATTAAATTTAAATTTCAAATCATTTTCCTAAATTTGATTTTCTAATTCCTATTTCTAATTGACTCCATAAAAAATTGGTCAGAAGTAAAAAATATTGAATATTTCATAACTTTCCGGTTGACTTTAGAATGTCATATTTCATACATCAGATTAAATTTAAATTAATATGTCTTCTTCTTCTTCAGTGGCATTACAGCCCAGAGTAGGCTCTGTTCTTCTCAAGATTTTTCCTCCAAGCCTTTACCTCACAAATTAACATGACATTAACATACATTTTATCAGTAGAATCTAAATCAAAATTTCATTCAACGTGTGCTAAAGTAAAATTTTAAAATAAGTTTGATTTTTAATTTAGTTTAAATATTTTACAAAAAGGTCGTTGTTAAAACTTTTATTTAAAAAAATCTGTTAAAGCATCAAATATAGGCATTACATAAAGATATTTCATGGTTTCCTAAATTATTCATTCTCTACCTTATATTTTAGTTTCAAACACAATACGTCATTCGTGACACGACTTTCCACCATCAGACGTCATCGCCCTCCTTTCAATCATTCTCCAATGACGAGAAGCAGATGCGGTGACATCACTACTTCATCTGATAACCTCAGTGGCCGGATACGACCCAGCGTGTCCGAAGATTCGGTTTCCAAAGATTTTTCAGAAACTTCCAAACGAAATTCTGATGGTAATACCTCATTTATATTTATTTTACTTGACACTAGGCCAGAAAAAGAAATTTCTTTTAAGAGTCTTTTATATTTTACAACGCAATTAACAGCTTTTTTCTGGTTGTTGAATAAAATTTATATTTAAGAACGGGATTTACCTAAAATTCCGGACAAAATCTCACGAAATCAGTAAATATTTATCAATATACAGCTACATTATCAGTTTTTAATTTTAAAATTTATAATTTTATGTCCAACATAGCAGTTTAAATGGCTGGAATTCGCAGAGAAATTATTCATTTCACTGCATGTATTTTTTGGAATGACGTAAGAAATACATATATATAGACTGCTTGATTCAAAAAAAAAAGTAAAAAATAGTCTAAAATATATATGATTACGCAAGATATTAGTTACATTTTAGAAGTTATGAATTAATTAAAAAACAACTACTCCAAACAACCAAAATTATTAAAAAATTTTACTTCATTCTTTAGAACTCTTACCAACTACGGTCCGTGCATTTTCACTTTAAAAAATATGATATTAATAAAAATGAATATAACTAAAACTAAAACTACAACAAATTAGAATTAAAAATACAATATCCAAAGCAGAGAACTGACTGAATGATGAAATTACTGACCATAAATTATTGAATTCTTTTTTAACCACTATTAATGGTTATAAAGGAAAGTGGAAGGTATACACTACAATCTATGTAAAACTGATTAACTAATTCACATGAGAGCATAAATGGGATATATAGTAATGCAAGGATGCACATAAAGCAGAATAACGCTTAAAACGGGATTGGGCTGTTTTTTTACTCAGATAAGCACCTGTACTAATGTCGTAATCACTACAACTTTCTGTCTAAATAAAATAAAAACAGAGAACTGTCTGATGCGATGGAAACAAGAAAAATCTCATTTCATTCGATATTTATCTAGAAAATTCGATATTTATCTTCTCTACCTGAGTCAGAACCAGTACTACCTCGCACTCCTACAAGAGATTCTTTAAAACTGTATTCATAGTCCCCGACAGTGCTTTAATAACCTAAACGGTGGAGTTCTTCAGTTAGTCAGAGAGCAATCATGTCTTCTTAGTTGACGTAGCTAAAAAGCTACGTCAGCTAAGAAATCTTCGCGCTTGACCTGGGTCTCGTCAGATCCGATATTGATGCTTACGCCGTTTACGAAATCTCTTACGCCATTTTTGTTCAGTGCAGTTCATACGAGAAAATTCATACAGATAAATCGCAGTTCGTACAGGAATGTTTGCCATGAAAAGCAAACATTCGACGTTAAATTTTCGCATTAATAAAAGTTCTGTATTTCAGTGAAAATGTTACTTTAAAAAAAACCTGACAACAGTGTGTAGCTCTGTTTTTTGTACATCGAACTTAACACGATTATATATTTAATTTGAATGTTCACATGGGTTTTGGTTAATCGTATAAGTAATTTTCAGTGCAATCTTCTTGCATTACTCTTTATAGCCATTGACTATGGTGATACTTTAGCGCTACTGCGTTTCTGGCGTGATCATGTTTGTTCACGTTTCATTTGGAAAATTTTTATGAATGACTTGATTTAAATGGTCACTCTCTTCAAAAATTTTAATTAGTGTTTATTTAATTTATTTATTTTGGGAGTAAAAATGTGCCTTACACTTCATCGGACTGAAGTTTAAATTCTTTCTAGTTAAGAAAAAATACCTGGAAACTCGGTATCGAATAAAAGGTGTACCGCGCAAATCTAATATTACATTATATCAGAATTTAGCAAAATATAATTTATCCCAAACTATAAATAAAAGTAATATTTTTACTTGTTCAATATATTAAAAATTTAATCAATGTACTTACTCTTTCTGATTAATCATGATGGAGATTATGAAATGCTATTGTGGTAAAGAGCCAGAGCCCATAAAAATTTGTGTATAAGAAATACAGTTACGAATTTTTTGTACTAACCTAATTAAAACTATTTAACTATTACTAATCTGAAGTGTTCCTATGGATTGCTTAATAAAACATTTGGATAAATATGTCACTTGCTTGGATAACAATGTCCGACACTATATCACGTATGCGTAGAATTCTCTTTCTTTCTATATGAATTTTAAATAACTTCTTCATTAGACTTAGGTGTTATTTCGTTCTATTTAGCGTAAAAAATTACTTCGGAAACATTATATAACTTGTCTAGATATAGTGCGACTTTCAGGAGAACTCCAGACATCCGTCTAGCGTCGTGGCGGGTACTATGGTAACGAGGAAATGTCATTTCGAATAGGGGTGTGGGGTGACTAGTTTTGTCGTAATCTTAGCATAGGTCGTCGTAAGTAAACCAATCGACGCCTTCTTTCCTCCATTTCACCCCCATTAGAAATGTGCTCTCGCTTGTTACCGTAGCAGCAGACAGCCCCAGACTTTCAGTCTCGAGGAGTTCTCCTCAAAGCCGCACTATAGCAGAGAGTATGTTTTGCCCACGGTTGACCCCTCTCTGCTCTGTTATTTCTAGATAGAGGCTCATGCCCACTTGTTATGGGGAAGGTGTTAACTTCAGATATTTGTATTGAAACTAAATCACATTTCTTAAAAAAAATCTAGAGCTTTTTCATAACTATTTCTATAATCAATTATTCAGGTACTGGCCTCAAAGCTTAAGACCTTATTAAATAAAAGTTGAATCAGTTACTAGAGATCTATGAATTGATTTTGTTTCTTCTATACTTAAAACATCTTTTTCAGCAAATTTCATCACACTTGACTATAATTTATAAAGGCAGTTCACGACCTTGAAAGTTTTGTAAAATTTAAATTTCTTGCAATTATAAAGTCAAGCCAACTGTACACCACACATATCTTGATTTTTTTAGGTACTATTCCTAAGTACGTATTCACAGAAATATATACCTTTATGGTTCACTGTTGGCCCAAATAGATTTTTCTATCCAAATCTAAGAAAAAAATAGTTTTACTTCGAAAATTTTTGAATGACTGTTAACCTTCGAAGCTCAGGTCCTCCGGAAGTATTTATGTCTTAACACATTGCTGACCGGCAACTTTTCTGAAAATTACCCCCATGTGCCCGGATATTATTTTGAAAGCGAATATGGAAGTAAAACAATATAAATAAACTTTAAAAACTTTTAATTTTTAATGCTGTATAATAAAAAATATAACAATCACCTACGTGTAATGGTGCACCCTGAAAGTTTTGCAAATATATAACGTTTCGTAAAGTTATAATAAATTGGTAAAGAATTAAATAGTAAAACTTGAAAAGTAAGGAAAATTACATCCACTTTTTAAAATAGTCACCACGAGATCACTGCTAACGAAAACACGAGTTAACTCGTGACCGGTCACCAGCGCTTGGCCACGAAAACACGAGTTAACTCGTGACCGATCAGCAATGTGTTAATAGTTACTGTGAAAGTCGTAGAACACAAAATAAGGGTCAATATCATGGTTCACTTATTTTACAAAAAGTAGCACAGCATGTAAATAAAAATTTGTTTACTCAAAACTCCAAAGGACCTTAAGTTTTGACCCAAAAAATATTATATGTTTTCCTAAAAATAAAAAAAAAATTATGTTCCCAATAATTTTACACGAAAAACATAGTCTGAAAATTTCAATAAGATAAAAAATTTTAAGTAAGTGTCTGAAGCTGTTTTCCCTTATTTGAAGTTGCATCATTTGAATATTTTTGTCTGAAGCTGTTTGTTAGTGTCTGAAGCTGTTTTCCTTTATTTAAAGTTGCAACATTTGAGTATTTTTGTAATGATTATTGATACAGATGATTTTATGATTTTGCTTGAACATTTTTCAGATATTTCAGGGTCCTATGCTTTCAATCAATAACATTTACTTACCAAGCATTCCCTCCTCTCTTCTTAAATCAGTACTAAAATAAATTCAAAAATCCAGGTTTTGCACGCAACATTTGGTAAGGGCTCTTCCACCAGTAATCGCTTAGAACTATCTTCCAGCTAATGAATCGTGAATTCATTAGTTGCATCATTTCACTGGTGTCGATCTACTAAACTGCATCCGAAATTATTTATGACTCAACATACTTAAAATCTAGCAACTAATTTGGGACGGAGGGAGTATAAAAATATCTTGCTTTTTCCTTAATTGTCAGAAATACAAAGATAATGGCATAAAAAATGTAACTTCGTTACCATGATAATAATGAACTCTTGCTAATGATTAGTTTTAATCACAACAATAACTAATTGTAATCTTGTGTATCGATTATAAATGTTTTTTCTATCTAACTTAAGTACACGCGATTACTTATAATTGTATATTAAAATTACTTTTTATCATATATAACAATTGCTTTTAAGTGTAGATCATGATTGTTTGTGATCAAAATCTTTAATGTATTTTTAAATTATGAAATAAAATAAATTAAACTGAAACCTAATTAAATACGATAACAGATCAATTACTATTTTAATTCTTACTTGTAATTAATTATTTTTTTAAACATTCTGCTTTCTGGATATTTGACCTAGGACGTAATTCAAATGCTATACACCCCGTTAACTTCTTAGAATAATTTTAAAAAAGTCTAATTTCTGAAGTTATGTTCTCGTTAACGGTCATGATATCCTACTTTACCTGCAAAAATTAAATTTTTGCTAGAAAAATAAGGATCTAGTTTATAACATAGGTTAATTTAATTATACTGAGTAAATATCGATTCACCGGGTGTTTGAAAAATGTCCAACGATTTAAAAATTCAAAAAGGGATTGACTTATTTATGCTGCTTAATAAGTTAATACAACAACGGAAGGTACTTCTAACTGAAAAAAAACTATTAGAAAAGCTTTCCAAATAACCACTGTATACAGCACAAAACAGCGCATATTAAAGACGAAACAAACAAAAGTTTGTCCATTTGAATTTTGACAATTGAATTGCTTCGAATTGGAAAATGCTTTAATGCAAGAATGCTTTAAAAACAAAGCAATCGTATTTAATACTTTGCATCCATGCGCACTCTGTCAAAAAGTTTCGTAATCACCGTATCTTAGTGAGAAAAATTTCTGATTTAAGTCGAATGCAGAAAGCCGACTATTTCTCTTTGAATGATTTTTTTTTAAATCGTCGGTAAGTTTTCTATACATTTAATATATCCGATTATAACATTTGTATCTAGCTCTAGTGCTATTAAACTATACATCTTAGTTCCAATCCTTAGCATGTTTTCTAAAGTGTCAACTTTATTTGATTTGGAGACCTTCATCAAACTTGGCCTACATTTTCTTTTTTTTGTTCCCAGATGATATTTTCATTGACTTTAATTCAACCCACATTGTATTTTTTTTATTCCATCATTTATTTATTTTTTAAGATTTCCATATTTTTTCTTCATCTTTTATGTAACAATTAAAGAAGAACATTGGTCAACTACTCAAAAATTCGCTTACTAGCAAAATTTATTCTTATTTTGGAAAAGTTGTCATATTTTACTCTTTTTGAGGAAAATCTTTCTTATAGCAGCAAGATTTATGTTCGAACTCTCTATTCTGTGAAAAGCGTAAAATATGACAACTAATCATTCATTCTTCAGTTTCTATCAATTAAAAAGAATTTATATACATCTTAAATTTGTTTTAAAAACAGTTTTTACAAACAGAGTTTGAAATACTAAATGACATTTGACTATATCCAATAAAATAAAAATATTGTATGAGTATGTGACTTGATAAAATTTTTTCTTGGCTCAGTTGATGCCCGAAAAACCTGGTGTGAAATTATCATCCGGAAAGTTCGAAAAGCCCCACATTGTATTGGTAAGATATAAACAACAAATAAAAAGGCTCTTACTAAAGGTTATGCAGTTATAATTTACCTACATGCACTTTACTTCATTTTAAAGCACCACGCAATTTCATTATTTCTGAATAATAAAAATTGTAGATTTAGAACTTTCTTGTAATTATTGCTATGACATTTTTAAATTATAGCTTAGTATTGAAAAAAATTGCTGTTAAAACAGAACCATTAAGTTCAATGTATACCTCAATCAATTTAAATAACACTTTAATTTTGCAATCCCTTAAAATGCATAGGTTTTTTTTAATTTCATAGTAATTTAGTAAATATTTCACTCCTTTTAAACATAGCCGCACATAACATAGTGATTTTTTCTTCGTTGGTATGAAGGTCGCATTCTTTTCAAGTATAATTTTCGTGAGAGAAAAAAACGAGATTTTCACTGTGGTGACAAAAATTATTCCTGGATATTTGGTTCTTTTTTTAATAAACTTTATTAAAAATATTTTTGATTGATTACCATAAAAATTTACACTTCAAAGATGTAAACACAAAAGATCAGATAAGCAAATCTTATTACTTCATTTACATTCACCCCTCCTAATCGAACTTACAGACCGAAAAAATAAAAATGAATTGGTAAAGGGCCACAAACGGCTTGAAACACCCAGATATTTTTATTTTGTTCAGTTCAGGGAACAAATCATATTAATCTTAAGTATTGAAAAAATGTGAGCAGAAAAATAAGGCTACTTTTAAATATATGACTCCCATGGTATAAAAGGATTCCTTCACGGGGAAACAATAATTTTTAAGTTTTAGCAACACAAATTTATTGAGACAGACACTAGGAGGGCTAAACTAGATAATTATATAAAACATAAAAATAAAAAGAGTCACGTGGTTTTGTGCACCCTCTATATTTCATTTTGAGAACAATTTCAAACAGAAACACATGGTGGTAATGGCGAAAATGAAAATCGATTGAATGAAAACCGATTGAATGAAACGAATTTGTGACCACTACTCATTATTTTATTTTTTTTCAAGAAATCATTTCGGCATGAGAATTTCAAGCAGTCTGGTCTCTAAAGTTTAAAATATTATCTTTAAAAATTCGTTCTTCTATTAACATGAAATTACTGCAATTATATTAAGTTTCGAAAAAACCCATGAGAATTCGGAAAAAGTTAAGGTTTAGTACACTTTTACTGGACAATTGTTTTAGCAAATAGTGTCAACGTTGGTGGTTACGAAGTTGTCAAAAGACTGCAAAAACAATTATAAAAGTTTTAATGCTTATAAGAGCTAAAATTTTATTGTTTAAAACACTTTAAACAACATAAGTAACTCCAGTGTATCATGGTAATCAATTTATTTTTCACTTATTTTGAATCTCATATCATCTATGCTATTTTGAACACTTCACACTAATTTTACCTTACCATGGTCAAAATTATTGAGTATAGAATTTATTTGATCTCAATTCAAGACAAAGCTTAAATTCTAAAATGTGTACCCAAAAATTACTTCATGTTTATTTCATTTTAATGAAACAACTAACAATCACAAAGATTTACTATTTTTTAAAACACTAATTACGTAAATTTAATAGTTTACTGAGATAAAGCATTTTACGTTGCTATTATTATATAGATTTCAGCTCTTATGACACGTGTGTTCATTAAATGCAATTTGAGTATTTGTAAGTTCGCATGACGCAAATGTAAAATGACTCTACAGTTTGAAAACATATTGTCTTCATTTAAACAATGCATTTATGTTATCATATAATGTAATTGCATTTATGTTTGCTGCATTTACTATCAGTTTTGTGATTTTAGAGACACTCCTTTAAGGAATAGTGTCAGAATTTAAACATACTTTAATTACTCTAAACGCTCTGTGAGTATATTTTTAGTTGTCCTTGAAGTTTTTATGGTTTCATATGAGAAAAATATTGCTCATTTTGATAGAAAATAATTTTCATTAGTCTGCAATATACACTTTTTAAAAAAATTGCTACAAATATCTAACAATTTTCAATTCTGAAATTTTAAGTTTAGAAAAGTAATTTTAAAAAATACTCAATAGTTTTTGGCATCAAATGACTCGTCAATCAAATATAATAAAATTTTAATAACTCTAAGTTTTTATTTATATTTTAAAGCAATATTACAACAGTCCACAACTGCTTTAGATTTTATATTAAATAAATAGAGGGAATTAAAAATTCTGTTTCCTTTCTCATGTCAACTTACGCAGTAACTGCGCATGCTCAATACTCAAATTCTTCAAAGTGCGCATGCTCATTTTCTTCAGAACGTAAACTTGAGAGAATGTGAAATGGTGCAACTAATTCTCTCCAATAATTTTTTGTTTGCAAAATAAATTGCAAATAAATTATCCTTATGCACATAAATTTTGTTATAAATCAGTGCATCATCTGCATGCCATTACTGAGATAGTAGACTTCTAGAATAGAAGATTTTATTAGTCTTAGAAAACTAGATTACAAGTTTTATGCTCGATATATTATACACTGCTTGTTTTATAAAAATAGTAGTTTATAATCCTTGCACAATAGTAGCTGTAGAATTCCAAAACTATAAGCTTCAATTGCTAAATAATTTTACTCTTATTTTTATCTTTATTTTATCATTTTAAGTACACAAACTATGTGATTTGTTTTGTTTCATAAATATTCTGTTTTAATATTACTTTTAAAAAAAAGAAAAAAAAACATTTTTATAGTTTTTCTTACGTTTTACAATGTGCAACTGCTTGTAATTTTTCTTAGAAAATTTTTAAATACTTGCATTTAAAAATTTACATTTCAGATTCTTATTTAAGTAAATTTATAGAGACAATACTATCATCAATTTAAAGAACAATCAGCCAGTACTAATAAACCAAAGGCAAATTTTTGAAGTTCCAGTTTCCAATTTGTATATTTTTGAGGTGAATTAAGTTTCTAATCAAGTAAAATTTCTGAAGTGTTTTTTCCTCAATTTCTTCTGGTTGTGAAAAAAAAAAATTGTTATTTCTATTGTACCCTTTTTTTTCCTACAAATTAAAAATTCTGGTACTAGTTATAAGTGTCTATATTGTAGTAAAAACCATCTGCTTGACTCACTAAAATAGGGAAATACTAAAATACAACATAGTGTTAATTTTAACTTTTAATCACTCAGTATTAATATTTTCTTTGAAATTGTTTATTTTCATTTGGTTTTTTATAATCTAAAACTTCATAAAGCTTTTCATTATTCTTATTCCAATCATGTAGCGTTTGGTTTTTCGAAACGGTATTTTCTCTAATGATAATGACAGTAAATGAACTCTAAGAAATGCATCATTTAAAAAATTTTAAGCATGAAAGCAGTTATCAAAATAAAACACCTTATCTGAACTAAAATATATTTGTTTATGACATAAGTGTTTAAATCATTATAATACTGTTACTTTACAGAAGAAGAAATTGAAGAACCAAGACTAACATCACTTACAAAACAACATAAGAATGCCATCAGAGCCTTAAGAAAGGTTGGATTTTATAATAATTTTAAAAATATATTAACGTTTTCTTTTGCTTGCTGATAAAGCTGAAAAAGTCAAAGTATCTTAAAACATTTTATTTTACATTCGGCATCGAAAAGCCGTCGCAATTCTGAGTTTACAACTATCAATGCTCAACTCAATAGCCTTTTTATTTTGAACTCAATCCAGAAAACAAGGGCACTCCTTGGTCAAACACTTTGACAAACTAGCCTATGTAGGGGACTATTTGAGGGAACTAATCCGCATTTGCTTTACACGAAGAGGAAACGCACAAATACCTCCCACGGTTATATCGATGGCAAGGGGATTCTGACCCATAATTCCACTGGGGATATTATACGACATTCGCAGTAATAGGCTGAGATGGATGGGCCATCTATGGAGAAGCCCTGAAAATAGCACCATGAGAATAGTCACCTTTCAGAACCCCGAGGGGTCATGTCCCAGAGGCAGACCTCCTACTAAGTGGCTCAACGACATCGAAAATGATTTGAAAACCCTAAAGATTAGAAATTGGAAGGGAGTTGCCATGGAAAGGAGGCACTGGCGCTTGTCAGCTGTTGAGGCAGCCAAGGCCTGCAAGGGGCTGTTGCGCTGACTAAGAAGAAGAAGATATTATACGACAACACTGTGGTCAGTCGGAGCAAGGAGCGAAGTCCGTATCCACCAGCTACCACTGGGATCCTCACTTATATCATTTTATTGCAATCCAAATACAATAGTTTAATACACTAACTTCGGTGTCGTTGAGGAAGCAAAATATATTAGTTATAATTCTTAAATTTTATACAGATATCATTGTTAAGAAATGGTAACTTTCAAGAGCTATTGCAAGGTGGTTAACAAATTTCTGAATTTTAAGCATTTTCCTTGGTAACAGGTTGACCATTTAATCATTTTTTTATATATATTAGAAATACACTATCTACCAATAAGTATTTGGACACCTGTGATTGAAAAGAAAAACGAACTTTATTCATAATCAATAGTTGGCAGAGCCTCCAAGAGAGGCAATTACAGCGTGAAGCCTCCGGGGCATAATTTCCACAAGTCCTTGTGTGACGGCTAGTGGTATTTTCTTCCACTCGTCTTGGAAAAGACATGTAAGTTCCTTCACTGATTTTGGACGGGTAGTACACCCCTTAATTCGGCGATCTAACTCGTCCCAGAGATTCTCGAAAGGGTTCAGGTCTGGACTCTGGGCAGGCCAGTCCTTTCGATTAACCCCATCGGCACCATACCAAGCCTTGGTGACCCTCGCAGCATGACAGCTGGCATTGTCGTCCTGGAAGTACCAGGGGCCCATCCCTTAAGACTGCCACAACGTAGGAAGCACATTGTCATCCAAAATTGTGCAGTAGGCATCTTGCAATAGGACTAATGCCGATGTTGTTCACTACACGATATATACCGGCGGAGGGCGTGACGTATCTCAGGACCGCAGATATAGTTATTTGCTTAAGTGTCCAAATACTTATTGGTAGATAGTGTATTAATATGTTTCCTTAAAGATTGAATAAAGGCATGAAAAAATCATCATTTTTTACAGAAAAATCTCATTTTTTAGCTTTTATTTAGAGGTACTATAAACCTTGGCTTCATCTATTTTTCGTTCGAGCTTTGTCCAAGCTCTCAAATGAAACTTTTTGCTTGTGTTCAAAACTTAATAATTCGGCTAACCTTCACTTTTAGAATGAGAGTGTTAAAGAAAATATATTAAAATCTCTCAAATAAACCTTTTTTCAGTGATGGTCATAAAATCTAAAATAAACCTTGAAAAGGTGAATTTATTATGAGAACACTTTCGATTCTTGATTTGTATTCTTGATAATTCATACTCAATTTTAGAAGATTTTTCTAGCCTTGTTTCAGAAGTAGATTTAATCTAGATGTAAAAGAGTTGTTTATGCAAGCTTAACCCGAATCTCGTATCGTGTAAATAAGGTATCTAAGTTTAACATTGTTTCAAGCTTTCGGTGGTTTATTTGCTAATCATCTATGAACCTTGTTGATAAAGGTTGTTGTTTACATTAAAATCAACTTACCTTCCACTGCTATCTGGGTTAAATTTAATTTTGCCACCATGAATCATCGAGGAAGCAAAAGATGTCAAATCATTGTTCTTAGCATGCTTCTTGATGCCGATAGTTGACAACTTTATGACTAAACTATTTGAGATACTTCGACACTTTCAGCCCATCTTTCTGCTGAATATTCTTTTTAGATTTTGCAAATCGTGAGTAATTGTTTTTTAATTCTGTAGATCAAATATTTTGTTGCGAGAAGAAAATTCAAAGAAGCACTCAAACCATATGATGTCAAAGATGTTATAGAACAGTACTCTCAAGGCCATGTTGATTTACTTGGCCGAGTCAAAAGTCTACAATGCCGGTAAAATCACTTGTTTATACATTTAGTTAATATTTTTCAATCAAATAAATAAACAGTTAAATGCATTAACAACTAAAATTTTAAATAGTTGAATAATTTAAGGAATAAAAATCAAAATAATCAAACAAATAATTAATATGTGAAAGATTAAATTTCAAAAAGAAACCGAAAATGAGAAATAAATTAAAAAGAAATTTTAAAATTATTAAATAAATGTTCTTTTAAATAATTGATAAATTGTTAGACAGCATAATTATGTGTTGAAAATTTAAATAATTAATAATTAAAATTTGTAATAAACGTGAGAAAACGATAACTGAGTAATTTTTATTAACAAATTGAAATAATTAAATAATTGTAAATTAAGTTAAAAAAAATAATTTACAGCTAATAGTAACACTTAGGAAAAGGTCCTCTAAAATAATATTCAAATTTGTTCTGTTTAAATTAATGTTTTTTTTCTTTTCTTTTTCAGTGTTGGATCTTCACTCCATTTCTTACCTTTAAATTGTTAATTGTAATTCAATTTTTGATTATTAAATTGTGTTTTATCATAAACAAGGTTAATTTTCTGAAATTGAAATGTTTTAAAACATCAAAAGCTGCTTCTTTCATCAAAACATCAAAAGCTGCTTCTATTCAAAAGCAATTGCAAATAATAAAAAAACACAACTTTTCCTACAAAACTCGTATAATATTTAAACAAGTGAAATGCACAAGCAATTAATTTGATGTCAAAGAATAACTCTTACAAGGTTGTTTTGATTTGCTTTAACTGAGTAAAAAGTCTCTAATTTCAGTTTTTTCAACTATCAAAAACATTTCTCAAATAATATTAAATACTATTAACTAAAGTTTTTATAAAAGTGCAGTTCTCACTAAAATACAAAACACACTAACTCTCCAATAACAAACATATAACTTGAATCATTTTTTTCGAGCAGATATCAAATTTTTATTAATTTTTTTAAGTAAAATATACTTTTTTAAGAAATGAAGTATTTTTTTAAATTTTTCCATTGCATTTTATTTTTAAATAACGCTCTGAAATATTTTTGTAGTCATTAAATAATATCTCTCTTAAATAACTTATAAATAAAACACATTTTGTACGAAAATGCTTCCTTTATAGGTTGGATCAAATTCTAGGCAAAGCTGGTTCGAAAGGCAAAGATGTCTATGAATCAAAAGTGAGCTTAGCGTGCCGCATTGTGAAAGTTGAACGCTCTGTAAGTTTTAAACAAATTAATATCCCAATATTTTTCTTTTTTCTTGCAGCTATCTTAATATTTTTCATTGTAATATAGGGCTATCATATTTGCCTACATTGTAAAAACTGTGGTGTAATATTTCTCCGAATTTAATATTGGAAACCCAAAATATTTAATGGAGGAACACTTTTTTTCTTCAAGTCAACACCAAATAGAGCTTTCATATACCATTTGAAGGGTGTATGAATGCTCTAAACACTGAAAATGCAAAACGTTTACATCAAGACCACTCTCTTTAACACCTTATGTTAAATGTAATCAATAATTCTGAGAGCATCGGCGTGTTTCGATTTCGCCAATAATTGCTCACAATTAATAACGAGTTGGCAAGTGTTTGCGTTTGCCTACAGAGTTGCTTTTCATCTACAGAAACTAAATTTTTTCGTTAAAAATATGTAGGTATGTTTTAGTTGCATTTTAATTTTTAAATCTCCGTAAACTGTATTAAATAATTTTATAATGTATAATTTTTATCAGCTTGCTCTTTGTTAACCCTAGTTCGAATTCATCGTAATATTCTTTCTGATACGCGTATGTTAGATTTAAAAACTAATTTTATTTTAGGAATTAGTGCATATATTCAACCTTAATTACTGATTCTTACTTTATATTGTTTAGTAAAAATAACTTAACTGATTTTTATATGTATCATATCTTCCTATAATTATAAATTTTAGAGTTACTAATGTTCAAACATGGTAGTTGATGATGGCTACTTTACACCAAGTAAACCCCCTTGTTTTATATAATGTTTCTAAATTTGTACATTTCAACAAAAAAATGCACTAAAAATGTCATTTAAAAAAATACAGTAGCTGGGAGAGAGAAATCGAACTCAGATTTGAAATCAGAGATACGAAAGTATTTAAGATCTGTTATAAAAAATATCATAGAATAGAGAACAAAAAAAAATTCCTAGTAATCTTTCTTTTCTTTGATTGCAATTTTTTTTTAACTTTTAGTTCTTTCTTTTAAATGTAGCTCTGTATCCTTTTGCCCTATTAAGAACTAATTCTTTATCAGTTTTGTTCCACATTATTGAAGGTAATTTAAATTCCAATCCTTTTAGCATAGTTTTATCTAGATCTCTGTCAATATTTTTAAAAACATACTTCTAGCGTCTTCAGCATAAAGTTCTTTATCTGTCAGATTCTCTATCTAAAAGAAGTTTTAAAAGAAAAATCATCCATGGTTAAAGCTAAATCATCAAAAGTATCATTTATACCCTGCAAACGTTCTAGTTTTTCCATCAGATTGAGCATAGGTTCATGAAGTCCAACCAATGATTTTTATATTACAATATCTCTTCTAGTGATATTCCTAATTTCAGATTCTAATTTAAAACTCAGTATCATTTTGTAATTGCTCTTTCAATTTTTAATTTCTCTATTCCTCAATTTTGTTTATTTATAGAAAGTAAAATATTTCGGTTATTATATGTTCTGAAAATTGTTCTCTAATAAATGGAAGAATTCAATAGTTTCAGAAAGAAAAAAAACACCCGGAAGCTAATAGTGAAAGACTTGACACCTAGGATATATGATCTGATATCATTGAGAAAAATAAATACGAAATTTGGTGATTGTGCAGTTGTAATATTAAAAGTTGAAAATGAAGAAAAAGAATATTTTCCTAAAAAACAACATAAAGAATTTTCAAACACAGCCTTTAATGAAATTAAATAATGGTGACCATATTATATTGGATTATGAAGGTATGATTTATTGAAGATATGAATATACTTTGATGGATGGGATATAAAACCATTTATTTTTATTATTTTCTATTATTATCAGTTTATTACCTAACCTCGAGAAACCAAAAATTACTTAGTATTTTACAGCCTAAAAAGCCCATTAAAATGGATAAAAAATAAGGATTTTTATTCATTAAAAATTTTACAATTTTACAGATTTTAGGACTCCTGACTATTATAATTAAAATATAATTTTTAGTAAAAAATATGTGATTCTGCAAGGCTATTTTTTTTTAATTTTAAATGAAAAGAAAGTTTTAGAAATCACTTAAAAACGATATGAAACTGCTTAAAAAGTTAAACTGTGTTGATGAATTTGCTTGTGAGATAATGTACCATAGAATGATGCATTATCTCATCATTAATAAAAATGCACCATAGAATGGGACATATATTACTCCTGATTAATTTTTTTATTTCAATTTTATTAATTCAAGATGTTTATTTTTTTATTTTTACATTCAGTATCTAAATACTGTTGAATATAATGTAATGTACTATATACCTAAATATTTAAATGAAATTAATTTTAATTAAATCAAATACCTAAATATATTTAAATTAAATCAAATACCTAAGTATTTAAATTAAATTAATTGAATTGAATTAAAGTTTTTCTTATATTTCACTACTTCTTCGCTTCAGTTTATCGTTACTATGTCTTAAGGTCCAAATATTATTACTTCCAGTATCTAAATTAGTCTTCTATTGGT
Organism: Parasteatoda tepidariorum; assembly: GCF_043381705.1. Lineage (NCBI taxonomy): Eukaryota > Metazoa > Arthropoda > Arachnida > Araneae > Theridiidae > Parasteatoda > Parasteatoda tepidariorum. The sequence continues at coordinate 33,119,772 of NC_092212.1, read as the reverse complement.
ATGACAGTCTTTTGTGGGCCAGAGTCTTCCCTAGAACCTTCCTCCATTTTGCTATTTTCTTTCCGATTGTTCTTCAGTTAGTAATTAAAATTTTGAAATCCTCCTCCACACAGTCAAGCCATCTGATGTTAGGCCTACCTCTAACTCTAGTTCTCTTGGGCCTTTTAGCTCCCACATTTGCCAAATTTTTCACTTATTTTATATGATATTATAAATACTTAATAATATGCGATTTAATCACTTAATCGACTTTTTCATATACCTATTTACACTGAAAAAATATGTAAGGTCAAAACTACCAGAATATATGATAAAATTTATCGTATATTTGGCTCTACCAAAATGCTCAGCAATTAAAATCGAAGTGTTTTGGTAATAATTTAGTAAAACTAGCAATAAAATCTGATTTTATAATATGTGATAAAATTTGAAAAACGTAGGAAAATTTGAAAATTTTATCATGATACTTTAGAACATGGCTACCACTTATTTGGTTACATTTATTGTATTTTTTTTGTATTTATTGTATTTTAAATATATGGAATTTATTGTATTTTACATTTATTGTATTCATTGTATTTGATTACATTTATTGTATTTTGGTTACATTTATTGTATTGCGTTTTTTTTTGTATTTGTTACTAAATGTATAGTAACAAGAACTATAATTTTGAAAACCATAACTTTTTATAAACCGTTATCACATGAACAGAATTAACAAATGCTTAAATACCGTATATTTTAAATTTTAATACCAGAATTATGGTGTGTTTTTAACAGAAATTTCATTATCATACAGTGTTGTAATTTTGCCATAAATTTTTTTCGCCGTGTATTTAACTAGCTTATGACATATTTTATAAAACAGTTTATTGAGTAGCTACATATTTCCAATTAACATGATAGATAAAAAATAACTCTCATATTAAAGACAACCAACATAAAAAATATTTTAATAGAAAACAGCATAAAATATACCAAACACCACTCAAAAATCATTGTCTGTGTTGCTAACTATAAATTTTAAATTGTATTTTTTTAACTTATAGGTTGAAGAAATAGAAAGCAAGCTGGAACAGCTGATAGAAATGTATTTGGAAGATCGCGGCAACTTTGTGCCAAATTACTTAGGCACACCCCAGTCCATGTCTTCTCCCATATGTTGCACACCACCACCAAACGTCCAGTCAACTCCCGTTCCTGTGCTGTCCGCAGTACCCAAACCACATCGTTCCATTCTTCACATGGATCATTCCTCTCCTGAAACCTCTTCACCAATCTCAAAAGCATCTCTTTCTAGGAGCATTCATAGGTAAAAATAACTGTATGCTGTCTGAATTACCAACTCTCTATAGGAATTACTCAGTTATTCTGATAATAATATTTGGTACTCTATCCCACTCGAGCATACGTGAATATAGTCAGTCACCACACTAGAGTAAGGTGACCAGATATCCTCGAATTTTGAGGACAGTCCTGGAATTTCAATAGTTGTCCTCAGAAACTTTGAAGACTGAAAATGTCATCAAATCTTAACATATATACACAAATAATCATGAATTCTTTATCAAAACAACTCAGATTTTTTATTTACAGTCATTTTTTTTTCACGGCAGGCACTAAAAGTTCGCCATTGTTCTTCGCCATTCAAGGCGAAGGAAGAGTTTCTCATTTTGCTTTGCCTGGTGAGCACCTTGTGACCAAAGTCACGGAGGCGAGCAACATTACCCACTCCGCAGATACCCGTTTATCGAGTGGGCCACATTCACACATAGCAGAAGACAATACACTGAGAGAGAAACATCCATGCCCTGATCGGGATTTGAACCCGAAGCTATTGGCTTCGCAGTCAGGCACGCTAACAGCTCGGCCACCTTTCCGCCTTGTGAAATATCAAAATTACCATGCTGAAACTAATTAACGAAAACTCAATACTAGTCTGAAAATAATTTTTAAAAAAAACATATTTTATTAACCATGTACTCATTCATCTTACATGTGTCAAGCAAATACAGATTATCATATAATTAGTCTAAACTACCTAGTAATGAAATGACCCGATATCAGTGCATGGAATCACCTGATATCACCTTATTAGGCTACCAGTTCATTAATGGGTGTGAATGGGAATAACATAAATTAATATTTTCCATAAATACAGGGGTGGCCCTGAGTTACAAAATTTTTCTGAGGATGCTCCGCTGATTTTTCCTCGAATCAAGGTTTAGTAATCTAGCCATCTTACACTAGAGTTATAATACTGTAAGTCATAATACGTACTAATTATAAAAGAGTTCAACTGCATTTGGTTCTTGTTCTCGACCATCATCTTAAGTTTAGAAAAAATTTTTAAATTAAATTGATTGAATACCCGTTCTTCGTACGGGATATAAAAAAAAGTAAATAATCACTAAATTAGTATTTGACAACAAAACAAAATTATGCACAAAACTGAAAAGCAATCAGTAAATTTAAGCCTAATAACACAGTACCTATATTCGGTATCGAAATACCAAAATTAAATACCTATATAAGTATATTTGGTACATAAAACATTTATTATCATTATATAATATACCTGTCACCAAAATTAATTAAGCACCATAGGGGTTAATAATACTATAGAGAGTTTTTTTACGATTCTTCGAAACGAAAAAGTACCGTTTTGTCTGTAATTTTACTGCTTAGTAAACAGTTTGTTTTTATTTTTAATTCAATAACCGTTGACTGTTTAAATTACCTAGTTTCATAAAAAAGCACTCTTAAATACTGTAGCCATGAACAAAATAAATGCATGATATCAGATAGCTATCGAAATTCGAATTTAGTGACGTAGTCCACATATGCTACTATGTTCACGTTGATCTTTGAGTTTATCTGCAATAAACTCCTTTTTATAATAAATAGAGCTATATACTAGAAAGCACCACATATGTTGTCTTAAAAATATTTGAAATATATAATCTTCAGCAGTCTGATTTAAAACAATGGATAATTCTAAACTATTTCAGTTTTTCTCAATTCATTTAATTTCAAATTCAAGAAAAATGTATTTTTCTTGAATTTTATTTTTCTCGAACGATCTAATTTAAACGTTTTAAACGACGTTTGGGATCGGTGGCTAAAATTTCCCCTTTCACTTGCTGACTAAAATTTCCCCTTTCACTTGCTGACTAAAGTTTCCCCTTTCACTTGCTGACTAAAATTTCCCCTTTCACTTGCTGACTAAAATTTCCCCTTTCACTTGCTGACTTCGGGGTTAAAAGAGAGGCAAAAAATCTGCATTTTTTGTAATATAGAATTAAAAGTTTCTTCCTGCTCTAGGGTCCATTCTGATGTTAGTCAAAGGGTCAAGAAAAAGGTCACTTTGAGACATTCCCTAGATGGAGATTCTGGTTCCAGATCCTATCCTCTCGAAGAAAGCAACCAAGAATCTTCCTACAGAGAAACAACTTCCCAACCTGCCAGTCGTTTGTTTTTCAGGGAAGATCATGTGCCAGATTCATCGGCCATGACCAGTTCATCCAGTACTATTCTTACAACCATAGAACAGAACTCACCATTTGACGACAATAAAGACACATTCATTTTAGATGTGCCAGATAGTGATGAAGCCTCGGTTGGCTGCGAGCTTTCTTCAAATTCTTTTTTGCATCAAACAACCGAGGATCATGAGTCGGCAAATGGTGGTGCTGTTGTTACTTTTGAATGTGATCTGAAGCCCTCACAAGCCACATCAGATGTCAAAGAAGAAAACTATGACAGACGATAAAGCTTGAGCAAACTTGCTTTAAATTGCGCAGATTTGTTTGCTCTGATATTTGTTAATAGTTGTAAACAGATATTTTATAAATATCTTTAATTTTGGTAAGATATGGTTTTAAGATATGATTTAAAAAAACTTTCTTGTGTTTTTTATTATAAGGGCTAAAAGTTAAACATAATGTTATCGTTAAGCTTGAGCGAGAGTTAATTTGCTTAAAGATCGCAGATTTGTTTGCTGGATCTGTTATTACAGATATTTTAAAAATATCTTTAATTTTGAATTTTGACTTTCTTTAACATGATATGGTTTTTAAAAAAAATTTTACATTTTTGATTATGAGTGCCGAAAGCTAAACAAACTCATATTGTTAAGCTTGAGAAAGATTTGTTTGCTCTAATATTTGTAGTGGATCATAAACAGATATTTTATAAATATCTTTAATTTTGGTATTATTTATTAAAAAAAAGTTTTAAAAAACTTCCTTAAGTTTTTGACTATGAATGCTGAAATCTATACATATTGTTAATGTTATAATGTTCAATTTAAACGATAACCCTACACTCTTTCGTTGCCAGTACAATATACGTTCTTGTAAAAATTTCATAAGTACCACATTTGGCTGCAATTTCTTTCTTAGTACCCAAAGGATTGATTTCGAAAAAGCTTTATTTAAATAAAAAAAAAGGTGCGAAGACTCAAAGTGGTTCCTAGTGGGGTTTTTTTTTTAACATTTTTACTTTTGCATCAGACTTAGTTCATAACACCATTCAATTACTTCACATTAAATATGTAAGAACTATATTTTTTCTGATGCTATCATACTCTACATTTATACGCTTTCTATGAGTTTTCCAAATAATTTTTTTGAACAATTATTTAATACATTTATTAACATTGTTTAGTTGTTATTTCTATCTTCGTCTAAAGCTCATTTTAAAACACCATTGCCATATGCACCTTATCAATTACCAGATATATTAATGAATTTTATTCTTTCATTACTTTATTGTTTCATTATTTATTTGTTTATTTAACCATTTCTGTGTTTGCTAGTATTTTTAAATAAATAAAAGCTTTATTGGTAACGAAAGGGTTAAGTTTAACTCATATCTGTACATTTTAAACTCTTTGTATGCTAATTTAAACTGTATTATGTTTTAAAATTTTATTTTGAGAAATCTGAATTGCAAATGTCATAATAAAGTAATTTAAATTAAAACTTACAACTTTTGAATTATATACATATTTTTCTTTTGGTTTAAATTTTCTTTATACAATAATTATTTAAATATGTGGCTTTATTGACTGTTCATTAATTTTTTGCGGTTACAACATAAAGTAACCCTTTTTTAATCATGCACATATACTTTCCCTGAAAACCTATTTTTTGCCAGTTTGTAAAAATAAAATAAATTCCATTTCCAATTAAATTACAGTGCCTATAATTTGTATTAAATTTTTAATCTTATTGTATAAAATCTAACTTTGTTCAATAATATGTTACTTAATCTAAATTTCTTTCAATTTGAGAAAGTTTTTAATAAACTAAATTGTCAATTTATAATTTCCATCAATTACCAGGAATTAGTATGAAATTTTAATTTTAGTATTTAATCAAATTTCTGTTATTTAAAGAACAGCTCCGTAGTTTTTTTCAGCATAATATTAAAATTTTCAGAACAACTTTTTTTTTCAATTATGATACTATCTATTAAAAGAAATTTTAATAAAATATAATTTTCGTTGAGTCCTAAAATTATAAGAAAAAAATAATCTTTAAAAACAATATGTAAATTAACTGTAAAATTTACGAGTGTAAAGCTATTTCAATTGTTTTGTTCCTTCTTTACTCCAACTTTTTACAAAATAAATTTCATTACATAGATATAAAAAAAATTTAAAATTTATTTATCATAAAATACTAAATCTCTTTGAATAATTTTTGAAAGGGGCAGATAAAGCTTTTATCATTAATCAAATATTTTGAAGAAATATAAACTTTTTATAAATTAAACTTTTATTTCAAGCTTAAATTGAAGGAAATATCAGTTATACTCATTTCATAATTTTTATGCCATTAAAACATGTTTCTTTCCTTATGGATAATATTTATAATAATTTTAAAATATAGTCGTGATTAAGAGAAAGAAATTCTTTGAAAATTCTAATTAAAATTAAATTTTACTCCATGTTATTTATTAAAAAAAATTAGCAAATGTCTTTCATCTTTATTCAGCTTTCATCTCTAAATAACAAATTTAAACAATGTTTAAAATCTATATGAACTAATGTAAGACTTTTAATTTTCTAAAATTCATAACTAATTCTTAAATATTTTATATTCTAAGTTATTAACAATAGTTTTTTTATTAACAACTAATATTTTAATATTACATATATCAATATTGTTATGTTCGATAGATTCGTTTAAGTATTTAATAATATGTTATCTTAACTGTATCACTTTTAACTTTAAGCATAAAATGTTGTATAAAATGTTAAAATAAAACATAAAATGTTATCTTAACTGTATATGAAAATTTTTAATGAACTCAACTAATGGAATTAGATTATGGAAGTATGTTTGAATAGCTTTTACTTGAGTGTCATTCTTAAAAAATGTTTTTGATTTTGCACTTAATTTAGAATGAATTTAAAACAAAATTAGAAATACTAAGTTAAGAATAGTAGTCAAATAAAGTTATTTAGAATTTATGTCAAGATTTGGAGAGCACTTTCAACTATGAAATGGGCAAAGAAATTTAACTTTCCATATTTCACCATAAATTGACGAAAAATATATTTTCATTTTATTTTGTTCGTTTTACTTGCATATTATCATTAGATCATGTGATTAAAGAAAAAAGCTATTTAACATATGCTTTATTGTATTTATGAGCAGTAGTTATTTAATGTAATGTCATTTTTGTGATACTGAGCAAAACTATTTTCAAATGGCATTCAAGTTTTAGATGCAGTTATCTTTAAAATCTTTATGAGAAAGATCTTCTAATTAGCAGTAAACTTTTATTTTTATCTCTGATAGTGTACAAAGTTAAAGAAAAGTACAAAGTAGAAATAATTGAAATATTTTCACTACAACACATTTGAAACATATATCTTTAAAAATTTACACCATTTTCTCTTATAACACGCATTACTAATAGAATAAATACCATTATATCAATTAAACTAGGTGAATTAATTTGTTAGGGGTAGAAATTATCTTTCTATTTTTAATAAATTTAAATTTAGAATATTTTCCCAACTTATTGGTCTTAAGTAATTCATAAATCTTTTATTTGTATTCTTTTTTTTAAGTATGTAAAAATTATAATTCTTTTATGTCTGTCTATTATGTTTCAAAACCAATTGAATAAGATTTTTTTTTATTTTTGAAAATTTTGCTTATCCATTAACTGAACTTAACTAATATTTCGAAAATTATGAGGATTTTTTTTTAATTTGAAATGGCTATCTGATACTATTTGAGGAAATTTTGAGTACAAATATCTCGAAAATTATGAGGATTTTTTTTAAACTTTAATTAGCTAAAATAGCTATGTTATACTGTATAATGAAATGTAAATATGTAATACAAATATTTCGAAAATTGTGAGGATTTTTTTTAATTCGAAATAGTTGAAATAGCTATCTTATACTGTTAGAGAAAATTTTGAGTACAAATATCTCGAAAATTATGAGGATTTCTTTTTATAATTTGGAATAGCTGAAATAGCTATCTTATACTGCTATGAAGAAAAGACAAGCATCTTTAAAATTATTCGGATTTTTTTAATATTTTCAAATAGGTATATTAGCTATCTTTTATTTCATTTAAAGATCGTTTTTAAATATGTTTTTTTTATAATTTATGACATAGCAAGATACGTTCAATAAAACTAATTTGACTTTTACAATAAAATGAGCAAATACAATTTTAGCTTGAAAAAAACACAGAAAAAAAAATTTTTCCGATTTTCTGTAAAATTTAAAATTTGAATTTTTCCAAAAGTTATCATCAATTTGGAAAAATCAAAAAAGAGAAACAAGAACCTTGAATATTTCTAACATTACCAAAAAGAAAGAAAAATTTAACATTAAACAACATTTATTCTTAAATTTAAGATTAAACTGGTTTTGAAGCTAAATAGCTCAATATTTTCAATGTGTTAATAAAGTATTTAAAATGTTACCAAAAGATGTTTCAAAATTTCGTTTTAAATTGAAAAATTTTGTTTTTAAATGACATAAGTTTTATATTTTCGCTTTCAAAAATGTTAATTATGATTGATACTTTAGGCAAAATATTAGAATTAGAAAAAAGTTTGAATTGATATCAGAATTAGCACACTTCAATCTCAAATATTTAACTAAAGCATAAAAACACATTTTCAAGGAATCGTAATGAAAAGATTAAACTTCAAACAAAAGTAAATTATTTTTAAAAAGAATACTTACGTAGTATGGCACAAAGAAAAGTACTAAACTTATTATCATGAAATGATTATTATTTTGTGTATGTATGTGTGTTAAAATAATAGCTGTTATCAAGCTTTGATCAAATTTCAAATTGTGAAGGTGAAAAATATATACATGTGTGAGTTTAATTCTTTCGTATAGTGTAATGAAACAATGTTCCAGATATTGATTTCAACCATCAAATAATGTAAGCATTTAGTAAAAATAAATCATCCATAAAACGAAGCTTGCTTTCAAATAACAAATGTAGTAGGACCTCGATTATACGAACTGATGGAAACCAGATTTGCTTCGAATAACCGAAACTTTCGAATTATGAAGGGTAAACCAAACCAACTTACACTTTACAGTCTATTATAATACACTTTCATTTACAATCAATAGAAGAAGAAAAAAATAACTTTAAGCAAAAGTAAATTATTTTTAAAACAAATACTTGCGTAGGATGGCGCATAGAAAAGTATCAAACTTATTATCATGAAATGATTATGATTATTATTTTGTGTGTGTATGTATGTATTTTAAAATAATAGTTGTCCTCAAGCTTTGATCAAATTTCAAATTGTTAAAGTGAAAAATATATTTGTGAGTTTAATTCTCTCATATAGTGTAATGAAACAATGTTCCGGATATTAATTTCATCCATCAAATAATGTAAGTATTTAGTAGAACTAAATCATCCATAAAACGAAGCTTGCTTTCAAATAACAAATGTAGTAGGACCTCGATTATACGAACTGATGGAAACCAGATTTTCTTCGAATAATCGAAGCTTTCTGATAATAAAGAGTAAATCAAACCAACTTCCTCTTTATAATCTATTATTGTCCCCTCTATAATCTAAACTATTTTTATCAATAAACACTAAAAATCTAAATTTTTTAAGTAATAGAATGCTGTTATTAATTTTATAAGATCACTTAATGACTTTTAGTCTAGTACGTATAAAAAAATTTATTCCAGTTATACCTTAGATAGCGGTACTTCATTGCTCTTTTTTCTTAAAAAACCATTTTCACAAAGCTGCATAAAATACTAAATCATTAGCTGATTTCATAAATGTTTGAAGATGAAAACACTGATACATATTCCGTCGCAAGTTTCGTAAGGTATCCATTTACGTTACAATAATATATTTTTTTGCACCAGGTAACATATCACATTCTTCTTTTAAACGGATGTAAAAGTCATGATGGCTGGTCTCATGAAAAAACTTAAAAAAACAACAGAAATTAATATTTTCAGATTTCTTTGGCAAAACCAAAGCAGCCAGCTTCTCTAACTAACTTGATAAGCAGTCAGATTATAATAAAATTTCCCAATCGCCGTACATATATAT
>NC_092212.1:33044388-33107750 GCF_043381705.1 Parasteatoda tepidariorum | reverse complement strand
TATATATATATATATTATTATTATTATTATTATTATTATTATTATTATCATAATAATAATTTTATTTGATGAATTATATAAACTCTTTCAAATCGTATCTCGATATTTAATTATGATACTTATCAATGAAAAGAAAAGCATTTCAAATGATGAATATTTAATACTAAATATATAATTTCTGCTCAATAATTTGAATGAGTTGCATGCATTTTTGTAAGTGCTTGACTATTTACACAATACTAGTTGGTTTGTTTAATTTGTTACAACGAAACAGATTGCTCATTACGTTCGTTTTTTGACAGCAGAACTGTGTAAAATGTTTATTTTGTATATTATTATGTCATTGGGTTTTTATGTCATCTTTTTCATATTGTTCATGCATAAAAACATTGCATAAATTACATGCTGTTTTATACATCATAATTGTAGTACTACTTTGTACGTATATAATGCTAAAATAAAGAAATAAACTCATTATAATTTATTTTTTTTTTACATTTTCAGGATTATTAAAGTCATCTTCATTCAACATTATCATAGTCATCAATCAATTTTTACATTTTCAAGACTATTTTGAATACAACGCATTATAATCTATATAACGCATTCATAAAAAAGTCCTGACCACTAAGAATTTTTTATATACAAAAACTAGCTTTATTCTTTTAGACAGTCCCTTTTAGAATGTTACACGAATTAAAACGCTTCCCTATCATTTTGATGAATTTCCATTGGTACAACTAACTAAATTGGTATTCATAACTAAATATCGCTACCATAGAGTTTACTACGATAGAATTATCAGAATCATCTTCGCTCACTTTTACATTTTCAAGCTTATTTTGAATATAACAAAAAATGGTCTAAATGAAACATTCATCAAAACGTCCTGTGACTAATCACAAAGATTTTTTTTTCTTACAAAATTTAACTTTATTCGTCAACATAGTCTCTTTTAGAAACAATAATTGAAATGCTTCACTTTTGATGCGTTTCCAATGGTATCACTTAATAACTAGGTAACTCTACCATAGAGTACCACGTGATAACCATTTTCATTATGAATTTTTATTATTCACGTCGATTATCTTTCCTTTATATACCATTTTTGAAATTTGTCAGCAGGCAACAAATGCTAGGAGTCAGATCTGCATTTGTAGAATAGTAATTGAAAGTTCAATTCGAGCATAGTTTTACCATCGACTTGGAGCAAGTTGTTTCGTCTTGGTGAAAAAGCACTTCCTTCTTTGCCAAAAGAGATTGTTTTTTTTCTCCTGATTTATAAGTTCCTATACTCAATTACAAAACCAAGACAATGAGAATAAATAGCAAGACTAAGCATGCAGTTAAAGTTAATTTTAAAGCTCCTTTATACACCATTTTTGAAATTCTTCAGCAGGCAACAAAGGCTAGGAGTCAGATCTGCGTTTGTAGAATAGTAATTGAAAGTTCACTTTGAGCATAGTTTTACCATCGTTACCATCAACTTGGAGCAAGTTGTTTCGTCTTGATGAAAAAGCACTTCCTTCTTTGCCAAATGAGATTGGGTTTTTTTTCCTGATTTCTAAGTTTCTAAACTCAATTACAAAACCAAGACTATGGGAATAAATAGCAAGACTAAGCGTGTAGTTAAAGTTGAAAGTGGCGAAATGGAAGATGTTAAAAAATCTAATCATCTTGGTGCAGCTGTTGATAGGAAGGGAGAAACAGATGTGGAAATAAGAACAAGAATTTCAAAAGCACAATTTTGCCTCAAAAAACCTTTTAAACTTTGGGGATCAAATAATTTAATTCTGAAGACTAAAATTAGCATTTTTAATTTAATGGTAAGGAGTGTAGTGTTATATGGGTCAGAAGCATAGAAATTAACAGCATTTCAGAAGAAAAAAAACTAAACAGTTCGCAAAACAGATGTTTGATAAGTATTCAAAAAATATTCTGGCCTCAAACTCATGTCAAAATTAGAATTCTACAGTAAAACAAGGCAAGAACCAATCACAATCGGTATAAAAAATAAAAAATAACATACATTTTTTAAAAAAAGATGGAACTGGTTGTTGTTGTAGTTGTAGTTAATTTACGTCGCACTAGAGCTGCACGATGGGCTATTTGCGACGGTCTGGGATGCACCCCTGAGGATGATCTGAAGACATACCATCATAATTTTGATCCTCTGCAGAGGGGATGGCACCCCCGCTTCGGGAGTCCAACGACCTGCAAGCGAAGTCGAGCACTTTACGGTAGAACAGTTTAACAAGGACCAATACCGCACACCGTCGATCCCTACGCAGGCTGATCCAAATGGTCACACAGCCGCACACTGACCGTAGCCAGTGATGCTTGACTTCGGTGATGTGCTGGGAACCGTGTCTTAACGATCAGTCCACTGCGGGACAGATGGAAATGGTTATGTCACATATTGAGAATGCCTCCCACAAGAATATCAACAGTAGTCTTAACTTGGGTACCAGAAAGCAAACGAAAAAGAGGCAGACCCATGCTAACTTGGCGAAGAAAGGTGGAAAAGGAAAGAAGACAGGAGGGAGGGACGAGCTGGTCCTAGTCGAGATTTTGTGCAAAGGAGTGAGAGAGCAGGTGCAAGAAGATAAGGTCCTGATGTGCCGCCGGCCACAAAGTAGGATAAGTAAAGTAAGTGCAATTGACCCAAGTATGTAGCATAATTTCGACATCAATAATCTTTTTTTCTTATTCTAAGTAATTCAAAGTAGGTGCCATTTTTTTTTATCCTGAAAACCTCTGCCGGAACTTCCATGACCATCTCTTGTGTTCTTGGCATTAAGTGGCTTTCACCCCTTGTCCATTTAGATGACTGCCGATTTGATTCTCAAATGTAGTGTTAGACCAATATCTCATCAATTAATATATACCTATGTAAAAAGACCCATTCATTTCTCCTAAATAATACTCTGAATCTTCAAAACACTGTTGTTTTTGTTCCACCGTGAGCAAGCGGGGCAGACATTTGGGCAGCGGGGCAGACATTTTTTTCTCTCCCAAATTTTCACTCAAAGTATTGCATACATTTCCTTTTAATATCTTTAGAGTGTTATCTATCAATTCCAACTTTCGGTTGTCCAAACATCTCAAGGTTTTTATTTTATTTTATTCTATTTTACTTTACTTTATTTATTTTATTTTTGTTTCAAATTAATTAATGTGGACGTCCTAAGCGTTTAGCATTAGTATTATCTATTAAGCATCCTTTAAACTCAATAGACTATTGATAAATCATTGATTCAGATAAAACTGATTCCTGAACAATTTTGTCAATTTTTTGTTGAGACAACCATTTACAGGTTAAGTTTGAGACTTATTAAGTCACGCAAAGTCACACTTAATTTTGCGAGGCTTATAAGTCACACAAAATTAAGTAAACACAAAATCATGCAGAAATAAGAATACTGTGTATCGAAAAGTAAATATGCTAATATAAATGATATCCGCTTATCAAATAAAAATTAAGAAGATTTAGAATATATGCATGTTCTTTAAAACTTATGCATTAAAAGACAAATTTTTTACGATTTCCATTTTTTTTTTATTTTATTTTATTATTCGTATAATAAGAAAGTGTAAAATGCTATAGCTGCACAATTAATTTAATAAATATAAAAGCAAGAAGTAGTAGGTGGTTGGTAAGAAGATTTACGCTTCTCGCTTTTATCCTCTGTGTTTTGAAAAGGTTTATAGGGAAAACTTGGAATTAATGGGTGTTCACTGGGGAATCAAGTAACAAATCAGATGTCCGATTAACTACTAAATCCGAGATGCAACCAGTCGCCATTGGTATAGTTTCAAAAGATAAACGAAGTTGAAATTATAAATCTTGAGGGGAAAAAAACTCATTAAGGTCACAGGTAAGAAAATAAGATGCAAATTCTTCCGAAGGATATCTTTAAGCCAAATGTTTGAATACACCAGTAAAATAGGGGAACGATCAAAAATTTCAAATTCGAAAGGAAAGACCTATTATTATCTCTCTAAAAATCAGGAGGATTACACTATAATGAGTTTCTTTAAATGAAGATTGAAACAGTTTAATCAAGGCTCTTTCAACTTTTTCGGACAAAATTTTACCAAAACAGTACAGCAATCAAAAATTTTTGAAAGAAGTTGAATAGTATTTTTTTTGTTTGTTTGTTTTTATATAGATTTTTAATAAATGCCTTTTTTATAACATTTACGTAGGAAGAAATTTTCAGTATTCTCTAAATAGGTTTCCATCAGTTTTAAACTTAATAAAACTAAATTTTTTAAAAAAAGAAAAACTAAATAATGTGTAATTTTAAATTACTGACTCCAAACTACAAATCTTGTTATTTTTTTTTTTTGCTTTAAAGTTTTTAGGAAAATTACATAGAAGCTCTAAAAATTATCAATCGCCTTTTCTTCTAACCTAAAAAAAGCAACTCCTTTATTTCCACCTTTTATATGAAAAGTTTTGTTCTGTCAAATTATACAATATCATCAAAAGTTAAGCAGAAAAATATCTATAAAATAAAAATCAAAAATTTTACCTAAAATCCAAGATGGCGTGGATGGACGTCTCTTCAATTAGGAAGATTCAGCTTATATGAAAAACCTCTTTTTTAAATTAAAATTTGCATGTAGAAACAATTCTAAAGATATTATAGCAGTATTATTAATAAATAAAAATCTTTTACATAATAATAATAATATAACTAATTAACAATGAATTAAAAAAAAGAAAGAAATTTGTATTTTGATAAACAAAAAGCGTATAACTTTGAATCAACATTTTATTAATAGATGGCAGCACTACAATTTAATCTAACCAACGATAATTTAATTTTTATTTATAACGAATATATTTATATTTTATTTATAACAAATACACATAATAAAGCGAAAATGCTCGCTAAACGAAATTTAATCTTTATAAAAGTGCTTTTGAAAAATATCGACTTAATTATCATGTCTTGGATGTTGGCATATTTTAACATTTAAATTTTTTTATCAAAAATGATTTTATTTAAAAAAAAAAAAAAAGAAGAAAATACAAAAGAAAGAATATCAACAAAAGAAACATTTAATTCTTCATTAATACATTCGAATATGTTGTCGTTATGAATACAATCTAATATGTTGATTTACTAACTAAAGTTTTTTTATTCTTAAGCAATATAAATCCCCATTTTTAAAATTTCGAGCAAGAATATAATCTTTCCAAATATTCCATAAAAATTCTAACAAATTAAAGCAGTAATTGCTTGTGATAGGTCTATTTTATTCTTTTTAAATTATTTAATAATATTATCAACTGAAATTATGATCTATTTACTTAAAAATTTCAAATAGTCGTGTGAACTAAAGATAGATGGCAGCATGTTCTAAAATACGAATTTCAGTCCCAGCTTTACTTAATTAAAATATAGTTATTTTTGATTATTTTAATACTTACCAATTTTTAAAATATCTCACTCTATGAAAATATTTTTAAAAATATTGTTTTTATTTTAATTGTCTGAAAAATAAGCTGAAAATTAACTAATTAAAATAATAAATAGTTCTTTATTTATATTGGACTTCGAGGAAAAGACGATATAATAAAATATATTTTCATGTTATATTTTATACACAGTAAAATTGTATATTAAATATGGTATTTAAAATATAACTTTTTTATAAAAATTTGATATTGCCATTTACATTTTTGAATTTTAATTTTAAAGAAAACAATTTTAAGTCTTAAAAGAACTAATAGCACATCTTGTTTGTAATTATAATACTCATAAATATTTTTTTTCAATTCACAAAAAAATTTATGTTTCTTTAAAAGAGATTTTAAAATTTACAACTCATTTTAATTTTATTACTTTGGCATTTTTTGACACAGTTGTTTCGCATATTTAACTTCAATAATTAAAAGCAATATTTACCTATTCTATACAATTGTATAGCGTGATCCTAAATTTAGAGCAAATGACAATATTTGAACTATTACTTTGCAAAAAAAAAAAAAAAGAAAGAAAGAAAAGGAAGAGAAAAAAAAGAAAAACGTGCTGCTGGCCCTGTCTACGAAGAATACTGTATAAACGTAATACTTCCTAAAACGAAAAATTTTGAATGTTCCAGTAGAAAATTTCCTTAGTTCGGTTTTTGTGCACCTATTTCCGCATTATATAAAAACGAAAAATTAAAGAAATACAGCCAAAGGTATACATTTCACGGATTTTGGTAATGAGACATTATTTACTTATTCATTATTTTTACTATGAAAAACACTCCATTAAACGCAATCCTGTTTATAGCGAACAATTGTGAAAATCGTGGCAGATATGTATGTGTAGTTTTTATAAATCGGAAAAAACGGAAAAAAAGCAGCACTATATATTAACATTTTCCCGATCTATGAAATGTTCGTTCCGTTCTTTGTATATTTATTATTTTACTAAAAGTTAACAGTAACATTGTGTAAAGCGTAATTTCGTCTAAAACGATAAATTTTTAAATCCTGTCAGAAAATTGATTCTTATAGCAGAATTCCTGCCTTATTATTGCAGAATTCCTGCCTTTTTATAGCGGAATTCCTGCCTTAACGGAATATTAAAGAAAACAGTCAAGAATTACAAACACTTCACGGATTTTGGCAATGATCCTCTATTAATTTAATTAATATTTTGACTAAGAGAAATCCTGCATAAAACAAATTATGTCTAAAACGAAAAATTGGGCTGATGAATAAAGTAAGCTTTTATAAATCAAACTCACATTGAAAACGGTGGGGGAAAAAACAACTCTAGATACTAAATATTTTCCAGATGCATGAAGTGATTCTTCCTTTATTCATTTATTATTTTACGAAGAGTTAACGGTAACACTCTATAAAGCGTACTTTTGTCTAAAACGGAAAAATTTGTAAGTCCCGTATGAAACATAAGTTTTGTTTTTATAAGCTGAGTTCTGCCTAGCGAAAAAACGAAAAGGTGAAGAAAACAGTGACAAGAATATAAGCATTTCCCGGATTTCTGCACACAATGATCCTTTATTAATTTATTTATTTAACTTATAAATTTATTTATTTAACTTATAAGTTTATTTATTTAACTTATAAGTTTATTTATTTAGCTTATAAGTTTATTCATTTAACTTAAAAGTATATTTATTTAGTTTATAAGTTTATTTATTTAACTTATAAGTTTATTTATTCAATTTGATTATTCGGGAAATAAGTGTTTTTCAATTTGGTGAGTTCTATAATTTAAAAATATAAATCCTTTTCCAAAATAAGTAGAAAAGGTTGGGACTTTGGTGACATATAAGAGACAGAAAAGCTTCTTATGAGACTTGAAATCACTTTTTTTCCCTCTCTTTCATAAGAAAACGTTGAAGTATTTTTCATTTTATCGTATTTGCAATGGTGAAAGGGAAAAAACGAAACATGTTGTAGATACACTGTAAAAACAGCGCGATAATATCTCTCCGAATATTGATACTTAACAACTCAAAAAAATTGTAAGAAGAAACACATTAAATCTAGAGTTCACATACAATTTAAAAAGCGTCATTTAATTCTAAACACTTAAAACTGAACAATCTTAATCCTAATTCTCGCGCTTTCACGCCATACGAGAAATAATTTCACTTCCGAAAAAACTAATCTAGCCCGTTTTGAATATCAAATTTCTAAGAAACGACAAATAGTTTATCGTCAGTAGTTTTTTTTCTTCTTTTTTTTTTCTTTCTTTTTTTTTTCTTTTTAAATCCAAAATGAGTTGGCAGAGTTTGCTGCTGTTTTCAAAGCTGATATTCAACAACAGTAACAAAAATTGGCTGTTAAAAATGCTTACTTTTAGTTGTGTAAAACAATTTTAGGTTTATTTCTAAATCTCTGAGAATTATATTAAATGATTTTATATTTTATAATTTATTTCTGTTCCGTTCTGTTAAACCTTGTTCGAATTCAAATTAATGTCCCCTCTGTACTGCTTGCGTGGGTCTGATTTACTAAGTAATTTTTTTTGAGAATCTAATTTAATGATTTTTACTTTATATTGCATTAAAAAACAATCTTACTGACTCTTATGTGTTTCTTATCTTACTGTGTTTAATGTGGAGGCTACTTAACATTAAGTAGTGTAAAAGTACAATGCGCCACAAAAAGAAAAAAATGGATTACCCTGAATAACTTTCGATCTACTGATCGCATTCTATGAGGACTCAATCTTGATGGCTCAATGGAGTGAGTTCGATCAGAAGAGCTCTCCAAAATTTGGATCCTTTGATGTTAATTTTACCTTTTGCGTATTTCACTATATCTCAAGAAATAGTTAAGCAAATTGAAAAATTTTTGCACACAATTATAAAATTTTTTATTGAAAGATAAAAAATTATTTAAGGAAAGATAAAATAAAATGTTTATTATTTTATTTAATTAAAGGTCGAAAAATTTTTTAACTGTAAGGTATACAGTTGTTTGCATCATTTTAAAGAGGATAATTTTACATGATAAAATACAAAATTTGAATAAAATCGGTTCAATATTCCTGAGAAATTGAATTTCAAAAAAGTCAGATATTTAAAATTCGATTTCTCAGGATCTATTTAACCGATTTCGATTGATTAGATACCCTCCTATCTGAACATGTCTTGTTGCATGAATAAAGAACCAATTTTCTGGTTCAAAATCTATTTCAAAAAATTTTTCAATGTGAATAAGTTTTTGTGTTTGTCATTTCCCTGGCTTCTTGGAATCATTAATGACATAACCTACATAGATTTATCTGAGTTATTTTCAGAAATCCTGTTGTTTTCTGCAGAATATAAAAGTCTTAGGCCAAAATATTAAATTAAAGTAAAGTTATATGCTATAAAATGGCGAATTTGTCACTATCCTGGCTTTCATTTTCCTGACTTATGAATGCCAGGACATTGAAGTGTTACCAGAAATTTTTTTAAACTGAAAATACTGTAAAGAGGGAAGGCAAATATTAACCTAATATCAAGTTTATGTATGATTGTAATAAGATTGAACGTAATCAAAGTTATTTATTTATTTAATGGTTGATTATTTTACACAATTTTATTCTGTACATACCAGCAAAAAATTTTTTTGATTCTTTCTACTGTAGATAAAAGAATTAATTTAAGTTATTCATGGTTCATCTAACANTCAAAGTTATTTATTTATTTAATGGTTGATTATTTTACACAATTTTATTCTGTACGTACCAGCAAAAAAAATTTTTTGATTCTTTCTACTGTAGATAAAAGAATTAATTTAATTTATCCATGGTTCATCTAACATAAAGACTTAGGTTTTGTTACTTACTAATAGCTTAAAACGACTGTTTTTTTTTTCAAACTTCTAAGCTAATATCAAATTTTCCTTGCATTCAAAATGTGGTGAATTTCTATTTTATTTTTTTTCTTGAGCAAACGTCAATAAACTACACTGCTGTCTGTAAGATATTAATAAATGTAACTAAATAAATGTAGAAAAGAAATTTAGATTGTTTTGAAGACTTTAAATTTGAAGACATTTTTTGGTCCGAATTGTCATGTTTCCTAAGAATCACCCGGATACTTAGACAAATTACACGTCGGTCCTCTTTACTTAGCAGGCAAGCTGGTACCCATAAACCTAAAACTGGAAGACGTTCTAGCATTCGCGGGCAATTAAATCCCAGTCACTTGCATGACCTTAACCTCTGGGCCATCGTTGCTCAGTTCACATTGCTAAAATTGTAATTAAACTTTACATTTAATAAGAATAAAGATAAAAATTACCCTCTCCTCGAGTCTTTGTTTTAAAATAAAATTTCATAACACTATGTAAATGTTTTAAAAGTTTTTTTTTATGTATATATAATTACATAACCGTATTGAACAGCAGACTCAATTTTCTGTATACGACTACCAATGCTCAAATACGTAGCCTTGTAATTTTGAACCCAATCCAAAAGATAAGGATCAAGCAATGGGAGAAATTTACCTTCGTGGAGGACTTTTTAGTCAGCATTACCTTTACATGTAGGGGAAAACCACGAAAAACCTCTCATGGTTAGCCTGACGGCAAGGAGACTCTAACCCATCCCATGATCCGCCTACAACTGAGGATATTCTTACGTCAACACTGTGGTCGGGGCGAGCTTGGTTCGGAATTCGTATCGACCATAGAGCTCTCACCTCCCAATGAGACAAAACGGGTTATAATCCTAATGATTCGTATTCTGCACCCAGCTCGCACCGACCACAGTGTTGACGTAAAATAATCTCAGCGGTAGACGGATCATGGATTTGCGTCTACTTGCCAACAAAATAGCTGTGGGAGGTCTTTTCTCTTCATGTAACGCAAATACGGGTTAGCTTCATCAAAAAAATCCTCTACGAGGGTAAATTTCTCCAAGTACTTTATCCAGGGGCTTCCTTGTCTTCTGAATAGGGTTCAAAATTACAACGCTGTGGGGTTGAACATTGATAGTCGTAAACTTAAAGTTGGGTTGGCTGATCAACGACGGTTATGATTTTGTAAGAAAAAATTATGCCCATATATGTTAAAAATTTACGAAATATTTAAAATTAAATAAAAAGAGAATCTAAATTTTCTTTAGTACAGAGTATCTAAAACACAAGTCTTAAATTAGCAAACTGTTAATAAAACAGTTGTTTACCTATTTACCTCAGTCTGCGTGTTAAAATTATTAACAAATAGTGAATAGTTATTTCGACTTAACTAATTATAAACCATTTTAATCCGTTATGTATTTGCATAACTTTGATAATTTATATTTATTTGAATAATTATCTGACAGCAAATTAAAATTAATTATAAAATATCTATTATATTCTGTTCTTCTTGTTCAACTTAAGGTTAAATTTTTTTTCTGCGCACAAGCTACAATTCTTAAATATTTTAAATTAAGAAAAAAAATTCAAGAATATATATGTAAAAAAATACAAGAATGAATATACGAAAAAAATACAAGAATACTATAAAATTAAAATAAAAATTAACATTCAATAATTAGATAGTGAATTTTCAACAGTTGAACTTGTAGTATAAAATACCATGTGGGGCGCTCTACTGACCACTAAAATGCAAGTGCAGAGTTGAAATTTGACGAGCCGGAAGGGCTATTTAATGTATTTAACACAAATTTTAACTCATTCATTCTTTCACATATTAATTTTATTTACTTTGTTTATTTTATTTTATTTTTTTTTTAATTTTATTAGTTTAATATTTTATTTTATTTATTTATTTAATTTTTTTTTAATTTTATTAGTTTAATATTTTATTTTATTTATTTATTTTATTTTATTTTGAGTTGAAATTTGACGAGCCGGAAGGGCCATTTCATGTATTTAACACAACTCATGCATTCTTTCATATATTAATTTTATTTACTTTGTTTATTTTATTTATTTATTTTATTTTTTTTTTTTTAATTTTATTAGTTTAATATTTTATTTTATTTATTTATTTATTTTATTTTATTTTATTTTATTTTATTTTATTTTATTTTATTTTATTTATTTAGTTATTAATTTATTTATCTGCTTATTTATTTGAAATTCCAATTCGTGATATTGAGTATTTTCTACGCGAATTTTCTTCTTAATTTTTCTTTTGCTTTAAATAACTTGGCGCTACTTTTTATTTTGCAACCTGTATTATTCTGCTACCTGGTTTTACTACTTATTTTGCTACGTCTTAGAAACTTGAAAATACGAATGCGTGTAGAAAAATATCATGAATTTCCACGGAATTAAAAACAATTAAATGAAAAAATATCACGCTTGAAAAAATTAATGCCCAAATACTTTCAAGCATTTGAAACATTGAAACTTAACATAATGTTCACTTATTATTTTACCTTATATTTACAAATAAATTAATAAATAAATAATTTTATGTGTTGTTAAAAATAATAATATATTGTTAGATTTTTATTTTTTAATCAAGTCTTGATCTCAAATTTTTTGCCCGAACATTTAAATAAATGCATATGGAAATAATTTATAGCGCAGTATAATTCAATTTAAAAGTATAATCAAAACATTCCTAAGACATACCGCATTTCATTTTTAACCAAGCTAAATACCAATGATGTTATTTTTGGTTTTAAAGCAAAATAAATTGCGAATGAATAATGAAATTATTTTTGTAAAAGAATAAAAAAAATTTAAAAAAAAACTATTTTCCCCGCAAATAATTACACAACCAAGTTTAAGCGATCGAAAAACTCTCCCTTATAAAAAGCCCACCATACCTCAGAAACCATATATTCTATCTAATTGTATAATCAAACATAAAGGTAGGCAGGAGACATAATCAAAATATGGTTCCGAACAAAATGTTCTTACGCCGCATTGTTATTAGGGTGCTCGCCACACTTAGAGGGGGCGGCGCAATGCACGACTGCTGCACGCCCGAGATTTAAAAAGGAATAATCTTCGAAGTAAAAAAAAGAAAACCATCTTGTTCGAAAAGATAAAGAAAAAAAGAAAAGAAAAGAAAAAAAGGGAGAGAAAGTTCCGCATGCTCCATTAATGTGTTGATGATTAAGGTCAGTTGTGGCGCGTGCAATTTTGCGCTTATTATAATCGCTGACGCCAACAACCAATTTGGCGAAATTTGTTTTATTTTCATGTTTCTTGGGAGAAGCCATGAAATGTGTTTTGTACCATATGGTTTCTTTATTGCGAAACAAGTTTGTTAAACAGTATCCTTATGATCATTAAATATGCCAATTCTTTTTAAGTCTTAGATTATTTAAGAAGCTGCAATAGTTGGAATGTATTTATACCGGTCGGAGAGATATTTCATCATAAAATATACTTCCGATAAACATTAAACAATAGTGTAAAAAAAATTTAATAAGGAAAAATTTGTTCAGGTAAATAATGCTTATATCAAAATCAGCAGATTGTAACATAATCTAACAGTCGAGGTAGTACTGACCACATAGTCACAATCATGCCGTTGGTCACGAAATTGTGGAGCCTTTACCTTTATGATCCCCCTGGCCCACAACAGGCTGTTGCAGGTGTGCTTTTTTTTTTACATTGGTGAAGTTCAATGATAATATTTTTGTTACTTGTTAATTACTTGTTAATTACTTGTTTGTTTTGTTACTGTTAAATCGTTAAGTCATTTGACAGGTTTTCTGAGATAGAGCAAAGTTTTAAAGTTTAGATTGGTGTTTTTAATAAATTTCTGAAACTTTAATATTAATTGTTCTGTGCAAGTTTTTCTATTGTATGTCATTCGCTTCAATTTAATTTTTTTTCATTTATTTCTGATTATTGATTTTAAAAAAAATTATTGTTTCAAAAGAAATAAGTTTTATACGATTTCAATAAATGATTTAAATTCTTATGATTTTACACGATAACACATTTCAAATGGGTTTAACTTAATAGAAAGAGAAGCAAACCATATAAGATTGCATAGCGATTTTTAGGGGTTAACGTACCTTTGAACAGCGGACGAACACCACTAGTAATTAAAAAAAAAAGAATTTCTCGTTAATTAACTAGTGGAAGAGCTCCTCGGCCAGGTAATAAATTGTCTAAGTTGAACTATTCCTGCCAAAAACAGTACTGACAATAAATAAAGAAATAAATAAAAAAAATGAATTTAAGTTATATTAAATTCCAGTCAGTAAAATATAACATATGCAGAAAACTTTGCCTGAATTGAGCACTACATAAAGCGGAATTCCATTTAATCTATTATTGACATCTCTTTATAAATAACATTACTAGGATTTTATTTAAACGGTTATCGGTGAAAGATGAGAAAATATCTCAAAAGCGAAATATTTTTATTGATTTTTATAATCCTTCATTTATTTATTTATTCTGAATACTGATGATAAAATTTAGGCTGTCCAATTTAATATTTAAGTGCGTTATTTATGGCTTTTATTTTCGAAGGAAGTTCTGCTACCACGTCAAAACATCTCTTTATAGCTAATAAACTGCTATTTTAATAATTGTTTTGAGCTTGTTAAAGTTATTCACAACTGTTAAGTTTTGAGAATTTTTTGCCGGCGGCAACTCTCTTAATTCTAATAATTGCGCGAAATGTCAAAATGAAGATAGGAAACCATTTTGCAAAAATGAAAAATCTATTGTGATATAAATTTTTTGTAAATTTTGAAGAGATACCCCACCGCTGTTGTGTCTGGACTCATAAAAATCCTTCCGATTTGTACAGAGATGTCAACTGTTCCGGATTCGACAAAATATTTTGAAAAACGTTAGAAAACTGCTAACTAAAATTTGCAGATTTTCGGTCAATTTTGCCAAATTTTGAAAAGGCCCAGCATGGTGCAACTGTAACAAAGGGGCCTTTGAATAATTTAAGAGTAGTGGTGAGAAAAAAACCTATAAATCGAATTTACTAAGAATCATACATTAAAAGAGTACCAATCGAAAATATTTATTTGCTGTCAGAAGCAAGTTGGCATCTCTGTTTGTATAGATTAGGAAGTTTTACACGGCAAAATGCAGAGAGTCAATTTGCTCTGCACAGCGAATGAATATTTATTCGCTGTCAGAAGTAAGTTGGCATTTCTGTTTGTGTAGGTTAGGAAATTCTACACGGCAAAATGCAGAGAGTCAACTTGTTCCAGACAGCGAATAAAAATTTTCAAGTGGTAGTCTTTTAATGTATGATTTTTGATTTAGTAAATTCGATTCATGTTGTTTTTACTCACCACTACTTCTAAATAATTTAGAGGCTTATATGATATGCCACTTTATAACAGCTGAGATGCCAACTTACTCCACTTTGCAAAAAGGTATTTTCTAGTGGTAGCTAAATTTAAATTACTTTTAGGTTAATATTTTTTCTTTTTATTAATTTTTCCACTATAACATATCAAAAATTCTAATTGTCATATGAAATGCTACTTTTTATCATACATCTCGGGGTGACACTTATAAAGAGTAGGCGTAATTATCCTTATTCTACAAGTAGTACAGTTCCGATTTATTAAAGCTTCTGCAGAAAGCGGCACAGTTGGCATCCATGTATTACAGTTGAGCCTTTTAAAAAGCGCATACTACCCCGATTGTAAAAATCTTCTAGCACGGTATCCGGCGCTGCTGATTATTCCCCCCCCCCCTTAGATTTTCTTTTTAAAAAAAGAAAAAAATGCAAGTAGATAAAACTGGACGCAATTAAAAATTTAAGATAAATTGAAAAAGAAAAATACTATATGACGCTTAAATTATGCCCAGCACTGAGAAATATTAACGCAATTAATGAAACAAAAAAGATGCCAATTTCATTTATTTTTTATCTGTTGCCCTTTTTTTATCAATTCAAAAATGTGGGTCCGACATTTCTAGGGGCATTAACCAAGCGATCGATAGTACTTAATCAATTCCACAGCTTACATAAGCAAGCATAAAATGTTTCATCAGATTGACATAACTACGGAAACTAAGAATAGATGACACGGAATACCTGGTCACTAAGGCCACCTCCGCAAATGATGATTAAATATTTAATCAAAAGCCTATGTTATTACAATTAGTTGATTAATAGTTAGTAATTAATTAAAATGAAGGAATTGAGAAGAGAAGAGAAGGAAAGTACAACACAATAAGGAACAGCACAAATATACTAAAAACAAGAATTGGTAAATTAGTGAGATAGAAACTTTATAAAGTTGGCATTTACTTGTAAAAACGGAAGTTGAGTTTTATTTATATAACAATAAACAAAAAATTTACTGGTAGTTTTTATTTAATGAATTTTTACTTTATTTGAAATTGAACTTGTTTTGCTTGATTTACGACTTTGAGCAATATACATTTTTAATTGTTCAAACTATCAAAATAGTAATTAACTTTGTTAAGTAACGTTTAGTATGATACTGTTGCTCGGGGAAAACTCGTGACTAATTTTCTTCTGTGCTTATCACCTTCGGGAAACCGAAAAATCGTCCACCGTATTTATAAAACTGCTGCACAGTATTGATGCAGTTTTCATAGGTAACAAATATACTATTGCAATAGTAGTTTTAGTACAATACATTGTGCCTATATTAATGTATTTGCTGCCTATTAACACTACACCAATTACCATAATACCAATAGTGCCAATTATCAAATTTAATTAAGCATCATAGGTGCAAATATTAGCATAGCGATTTTTTAGGTTTCTCCTAAGCAAACTATTCCTCCATTACTTTTTCCTTCTGTTCAGTACATAACTTGTTTTTTTATAATCAACTACCGTTGATTTTAAATTATTTAGTTTCATAGAATCACATTCAAAAAGCATAACAAAATAAACACGTGGTTTCAGATAAAATTATAAATGTTAATTTAGTGAAGTAGTCCACGCATGCTACCATGCTCACATTAATCATTTAGTTTATCTAATATCAGGAATACTAAAATCTTCTTTTTTTTTTAAATATATGAGCTGTAAGCTAGAAAACATCTATGATGCTACCTTTAAAATATTTGAAGAATAAAATGGAACTGTCTATAGTTTGATTTAAAACAATGGCTAATTCTACGCAAACAGAAAATTTCATTTATCACATTGTCTCTCCCAAACTATTTAATCGAACATTTCGAATGAATTTCCGGATCGAGGGCTGTAACTGGTCCTTGAAGCAGCTGTCCAATTTCCAGGAAGATAGAACAAACTGTTCTGGAGTTATAAGAGCTACACACACACAGGCAGACGCATAAACTCTTTTAATATTTGAAAATTATGTTAGATTAAGCTTAATTTTTACAATAATAACCTCTCCCTGGCTGCGATAAAGTTGCAGACAAATTCGAATTTTCGAAGATGGCGCTGCAAATTGACTCCTTAAATTCTTCTTCTTGGGGAATGACAGTTACAAAGCTATTATCCCTCAAAAAAAATATTTTAAGCAAGAATAATAGTTAATAGACGTTTTAAAGCGTTTCAAATTATATAAAAAGAAAGATAAGGAGAAAAAAGAACTTAAAGTAATTCTGGTTAAAAGCTAAAACGCATCCGTTTCAAATTGTTAAAAAATTACTCGCAAACATGTTTTAAGAGAAAACCGCTTAAGCAAAAACTATTATAGGATGGAGATATGAATCTAAAATTCAAATGTCTTCTCTTTAAGATCACTTAACATTTAACCTTTTACTTAGCAGAACATACGCAATAAAATACTCAGGTTCAAAGGTTAAACATCCTTAAACTGTTCGCAAGATAGTAGCAAACGGTTCGTAAAAGCGCTTACAACTTAGATCCGTTCTAAAACATACCCGCATGCGTTTGTTTTCAATTGATTAATGATCTTATATGTTTATTGGCCTTGTAAAATCACCATTAATGTGAAATACATTTGTAATTTGATATCTTCTGTGGTAATTGATAACAAAAAAAAAAAGAAACGTACCCTATGAAGAAATCATTTGGTGTAAGTAGGACGTTATAAATTCAAAATAATCCAATCGCCAACTGTTTTTCAATAAGCAAAACAACTAATGCACAACTTTTAATTTCTATAAAAGCAATGATTTCGCCAAAGGAAATTTAATAAAAAGTTGGTGGTATTTTTTTAATCACGACTTGTTACATTTAGTCACCCTGTCGAAGGTGGCGACCGAAAAAAGTGGCAAACGGGTGGTGATTTTCAGCAATTTTTTAATCTAATAAACTTATTTAGTCGCCATGGTGACATTTAATTTTGTCCTATTGCAAGCCCTTGACGCAGAATTTTTAAGCATACATACTCTTTTTCTTTATTTTGCATTAATTTAGGTGAAAATAAATTACAAATATTAAATTTAGCATTTTAATAATTTATGGTTGTGAAATACAGCACGAAATACCAGAGTCCTTTTCTGGGTAGAAGATAAAATTTTCAAAATACAGCTCACTTTCAAATAACAATTTTTCAAATTTGCTCTTATTTGCAGTTATTTAGATCTAAAGAAAACAGTTATTCATCATTGAAATTTCTTTAATTTACAAAAAAAAAAAAAATTATACATGTTTGAATATGAATAAAAAAAAGTTTCGAACTACTTGTTTTGGATTTTATATTTTAGTACAAATGCAAGTCTGATAATCTAACAAAAAATGTTTTGAATCAATTAGACTGTTTTTTTTTTTAATAATTAAAAATTATCAAAATATATTTTTGCTGGTAATTAAGAGGTCAGAAAAAAATATAAAAGAGACACTGGTGTCTCATGTCAAATTGGTGTCAAAGCAATTTTTCATATAATCAATACAATTATATAACTACCCAAATACAATTGTAAAATTACCTAAAAATGATTTTTTTTTCCTGCTGGCTGGGTGTTAACGATACCACTTAGTAATGTTAAATTGCGGCGAGACGGTTTAAATTAAGTGCAAAATTTCTATTATTAACTTCCACTTTTAATTTAAGACTTATTTGAATCCGATTTTGAATTCTAATAATTTTAAATTCCAATAATTTGTTATTCCAATAAACCCAAATACCTCGATTTCTATCTGATTAATGCATTGCGAACATGAATTCAAAAACTGAGATAATAGCGCTACCATTCTTTATATTATGGGATTTTTGTTGATAGCACTTGTTTCCGAAATGAGTTCAATACCAAAGGTTTCCCGTAAGGCCTCAGACGCCCAGTTCCACTACAACGAACGAGTTCAATACTGAAAGCCCATTTGCATACCTGCCAACTTTTACGCATTTGGCGAAAAAATTTATTTCTATGTTTAAAGTGGTAGTTAAATGTGTGCTTTCTATATATGTCTTGCATTTATAGACTTAATTTATAATCTTTCTGACCACCACTATTTTTAAAAAAAATTAAGCATATATATTAATATGTAATACTTCCTCCATGTTCCCTTAACAAATCAATACCTCTGGGGTTACCGATCCAGGAGTTTCCTTGTCTTCTGGATTGGTTCAAAATTACAAGGCTACGGCGTTGAACATTAGCAGTCGTAAACCCAAAAATTGGGTCGACTGTTCAACGGCGGTCATAAAATAAAATAAAAAACATGTAATACTGTCGTGATAGTCAGCATAAACTGTTTCAAAATACAGAGTTTGTTTCTGTCTAAAATTGTAATTTAAATTCCATTTAACTACTACTGGGGAAAATCATCCTCGAAAGGATTAAAAGTTGGCAGGTATGCAATTTTATTAACTTTTTTTGAATTAGCCGGAAGAATAAGGTGAATTTATGTGGGTATACATAATAGAAAATATTTTCAAATGAATTAAAAGGTTACACTTCTATTACAAAATCACTTTATATTAAATTCTGTTAATCGAGGGTTAAAAAATTAACTTGACTTTACTCCAGAATAAAAATTTCTGAATAAGCGAAGTTCAGTGACATGTACGAGATTTAATTTAGCATAATCTGGAATATTTTTTAAAGTGATAACTTAATTTCTAAAAATATTACATACTTTAAAGCATTATTTGTCACAAAATAAAATCAATTCAATCATATTACTGTGAAAACTTGAAAATTTATTTATAAAACTAATAGGGAAGATACCCTTAGATAACACTAAGAGGGACAATTTTTTTTTCTGATACAATTTTTGAATGGATTTTACATATTGTCGTGCAGCTGATTTCAAATTTACAACCGGTTACTACAAATCTGCAGTCTTTATGCAATTCAATTATCATATTCCTAAGAAGGATTCTATAAAATTCACTAGAGTAAATACTGAGCGTCCCCACTTCTCTGCTACGTAAGGGTTGGTAAAAAGAAGTTATTAATACACTTCAGCTTTTGATGCGATACATTAAGGTCAATTTTTTTTTCTCTTAAATGTTATTTTCAAAAGAGCAGTCAAGTTTATGTGTACGTTTATAAATCTATACGTTTTCTATAAGTTTGTACATTCAGGCAACAAATAAACTAAGCCTAAAATATCATTTTGAACAAAAAATCTGTCGCTTACGGGAAAAAGCTAGTTTCAGATTTGAAAACACCCAACCTGTATGAGGTACGATCAAGTTCTTGTATAAATTATCAAGTTGCCCTGTGTAATTTTAAATAAGTATTAATAATGATTAGTCAACAGTTTTAAATATTTCAGATCAAAATTACTATATATTTAGTTGAGTGCATCGTTACATTATTTTAATCTAAAAATGTGAAACAATTACATAGTTTTTTGCCAACATAGATACAGGTAGCCACAAAATTAAATAACGTATTAAGAATTTAAATATACCTTTTTAACTACACAAATACATATTTTCGAACAAACTTTTAAAAGGAATTTCCAATACGTCAGAAACCTAAACAATACAAAATATCAAACACATTAAATAATCAAATGAAATTACAAATAATAAAGCAGAACCACAATGAGCGATCTATAGATATAACAAAAGTATTTGCGAAAAAAAGTGTTAAAACATATTTGTATATTACAAATGTGTATTTCTTTCTGCTGCATACCATTTTCTTGCTTCAAAATAGTATCGTGCATTGATTTCATAACCAAATACAAATATTTATTTTGGATATTTACACAATGCGTGTGGGCAACTTTACTGAAAAAGGAAAAAAAGATCATAATAATTCAGTTGTTATGAATTAAAATCATACAATATTATTGGCAAGATTTTAAAAACTTATCACTGCAAATATTAGCGCAATCGTGCCACCATAACTACAATTTCATTTTCATTTATCAATTTATTTATTTATTAAGCAATCGTAGAATCGTGCATCATAACTGCCGTTTTTTAAATTGACTTAACAATTGTGGACAAAAATTATTTTAATTATGCAAACAACAATAATGTATTTTAAGAATATTTATTTATTTATTGTTCCTGATACACATTCAGGAAGAACAGATAGCACTAAGAAGAGACACAAAGATACAACCTGGGTTGTGAACGGGATTCGAACCCGCTACTTCAACCCTACAGATCATTTGATGAGACAAGGAGGTCAAAATTTAAAGAATTTTGTATATTTGCTTAAATTGTTTATCTTTGATGGTAGTCAAATATTATAAATCAATGATTGTAAATCAATGATTATAAATCAACTTTCAACTTCAATCAACAACTTATGATTATAATGAACTTTCTTAAACAGAGAAAAAAAATAAACGAATATATTGTGTCACCACTTAAAAAAAATGAATATGTCGCAAAAAATATCTAAAAATTCGGTAGTAATGGAATAAAATTTTAGTTAATCAATTACATTTGTGGTAATAAAAAATCAGTAATTCCTTAAAAAAGCTGAGTGGAATTAAAATATTTAGCTAGCGTTTTTTTTATTTCGTATGATAGCAGAAATTTTAAAAATATATTTTGTGACCTGCATGTAATGTGTTAATATTAGTGATGGGCAATAACAGGTATTTTCAAATAACAGGTTCCAGCTGTTACCATACAAAATAATACCTNTAATATATAAGGATAAACAAAACTATCTCGTTTCAGCAAAATATATCCATATATCTTTTACAAAGGTCACTATCTATAAAGGACTAAAATATATCTTTTAAAAAGGACACTAATCACCAGTTGGTATAAATATCAAATATTTAACTCAATTGTTATATCGTAATAAAAAGTATATATAATTAATAAATTAAATAATCTGATAATTATTAAATTATAAAAATAAATTATAAAAGTAAATCTTAATTGCAAATAAATAAAGTTTCATAAGTAACAATAAAAATATTAGGTATTAATCATTAAACGCATACGAGCTTTGAATTGTATTCTTTTAAAACTAACAGAGAAAATTATTTTAATTTATACTCCACTTTCAAATAGAAATTTTGCACAATTTTATTTAATATTTAAAAAAAGGTTTTTAAGATATTTTAATTTGTAAAAAAAAGGTTAATTTCAAAATGTGTGTTTTTGAAATGTATATAAAAACGGATTGCTGTAAGTTGGAAACAAACTTTCATATTAATTGTTTGAGATAAAATATCTATTGATGGCTTGTCTAACATTGTACATGTAAAAAAGAAATCATTATTATCTCACAATTTTGATAAAATACCATGCAATTATAATTGTACTTCTCATCTTTTAGAGAGACAAAAAAAAATGTTTAATCTTTATTTATCTTTATTATTTACATACAAAAAAAATAATTCTACTTTCCATTACTAATCCAAAAATGTTAAGACCAGTAATAATGAAAAACATGATAATGCGTAAATTTTAGAAGCTAAGCTATTAAGAATATTCTTGATAAAAGTTAATATAAAAATATGGCATATAATACTTATAATAATCAAATCACAAATTTTTACACGTGCAAAAAAACATTATCGAGTTAGTATTTGATGATGCAAGAAAAATTACATATCCTCTAATTTTTTTT
The DNA here is from genome assembly GCF_043381705.1 of Parasteatoda tepidariorum. Classification (NCBI taxonomy): domain Eukaryota; kingdom Metazoa; phylum Arthropoda; class Arachnida; order Araneae; family Theridiidae; genus Parasteatoda; species Parasteatoda tepidariorum. The sequence continues at coordinate 33,085,406 of NC_092212.1, read as the reverse complement.
GTCAATTTCAACAACAAAATATTACTAGTCTGCCACCTACTACCCTTTTTGCAAAATATTTTATAGATTGGCGGACAGTTGACTGCCACGCTAATTTTACATGGCTTGCCCGTCTGGCTAAACGGTAACTAACTACAAACTAAATATTCATATTTGACAGATTTTGACAGTTTTTTAAAAGATTTAGCACGACACATCTGCGAAAAGTGGTGAATTATATAAGCCTACGAATTGTTTAGAAATAGTGGTGGATAGAAATCTACTAAATTGAATTTATTGAATCAAGAATCACAATTAATAAACTACCACTTGAAAATATTTATTCGCTGTCCGGAGCAAGTTGGCATCTCTGTGTATATAAATAAAACTATTTTTGTGTGTTCTATATTGCATTAATTTCTTCAAACCATTTTAGTAACTATAATAATATGTAAATATTAAAAATTAACTCGAATTATGCGTTTCTAATAATCTTGGCTTGCTACGAACAAACTTAGTGCCGGTCTCCGATGACCAAATGGCATACAACGTGTTAAAAATCAAAACTTTCAATTTTTTTTTTTTAATAATTTTACCAACATTTTAAAAGTTTACCACGAGAAAGCTGTTACAAAGCAGCGTTGCATATGAATTTGTAAGTTATTTATGTACAGTAGTCTTGAAAACAAATTTAAATGAATAAAATGTAATACATTAAAACATAGCTACCACTAGAATAGTTTTTGAAAAAATGTTGAAAGTTAACAGCCCTGTCTATTATAAAACTATTAAATTGTACAATCGTTAGGATCGATCTTATTAAGGAAGAAAATAAAAGTTGAAGTAGAAATTAAGCTTATCCAACACTTAAAAGAATAACTGTTCAACTAATAAATCTTTCTTACAAATGTTTGAATTATTGATTCGGCATGGTGGGTAAAATATTTATGTTTTTAAAAGCCAAGCATTAAAGTTAATTTTTTTTTTTTACTATTAAAAAAGGTTCCCTCAACAACCATCAAAGTTGGTAGCTACGTAATAACGATTTCTATACTAAATTTTCTTAGCTAAACCCCAGAAACGATTTTCTCGGTGTCAAAATCATTGGAAAAAAACCGGCCATTGGAAGAAAAAAACATGAAATTTGATATTTTGAATAATTTTTCTACTCAAAATTTTTATAGTAATTCAAAATAAATAAATAAATAAAAATAAGAATGTTTCATTTTTAGAATAAGGAATTAACCAATACGAAACACTTTAATACGCTGAATGCCATGGGGGTCACCGGTGACCGGCAAAGTCAAGATTATTAGAAACACATAATTCGAGTAAATTTTTAATTTTTTTATATTATTATCGTTACTAAAATGGTTTGAAGAAATTAATGCAATATAGAACACACAAAAATAGTTTTATTTATATACACAGAGATGCCAACTTGCTCCGGACAGCGAATAAATATTTTCAAGTGGTAGTTTATTAATTGTGATTCTTGGTTTAATAAATTCAATTTAGTAGATTTTTATCCACCACTATTTCTAAACAATTTGTAGGCTTATATAATTCACCACTTCTTTTTAAATATGTCATGCTAAACCTTTTAAAAACATAGCAAAATCTGTCTAATATTTGCAAATTTAGTTTGTAGTTATTTACCATTTGGCCAGACGGGCAAGCCATGTAAAATTAGCGTGGCATTCAACGTGTTAATGCTGTAACGTAAAAGTAAAATTCGAGGCTTCTACCTTATGGTACCTGCCTCTTCAACTAAGATTTTTGCCGTAGGCAACGAATGAATTAATTCTGAGTTATAAATACAATAATGAAACATCTTGATAAAACGTTTCAATAAAACATTTAACTATTATATTAATTAATAACTATCTCTGATATTCTCAAAATATAAACTTAATTCTTGAAAACCCAATTTCGTAGAGTAGATAATTTTTAACCTTATAAAAGTTTATGTTTTAATGCAATTTTGTTCTGACTTAGTTTTTGTAGCCACTATCCAAAGAACTCACATATTTTTAGTATTAATATAAAGTAATAATCATGTAAATACAATATAGATCATTTTAATTTAATAACGCTATGGAAGATAATCAATTTGTTATCTATGTTTTCAAGTGTTTTCTTTATACATTTCCAAGATATTATTTTTATAATCTTTTTCTTCCAAAAATATTAAATTATCTATATACTAAAACATATTTTTATAGAAACTTTATATTCATAATCAAAATCTATGATTTCATATATATTCTAAAACATTTTGACGAAACAATAATTATGTTGATAATTTCAATTATCTAAGCTTAATTATCTTAATTTTCTTAAATAAATATTTTGATATTATTTCGTTCAGAAATGACTATTGTACGTAATATCTGAAATGACTAGTCTACATAATATATATTATACATATATATTATATACATATTGTATATTATCTTTATAATCTTTTTCTTCCACAAACATAAAATTATCTATATAATATAACATATTTTTATAGAAACGTTATATTCATAATCAAAATCTAGGATTTCATATACATTCTAAAACATTTTAACTAAACAATTCTGTTGATAATTTTAACTTTCTAAGCATATAAAGTAAACTTTTTTATATTATTTTGTTCAGAAATGGCTATTGTGCATAATATATATTGTGCATATATATTTAGTACATATAGTTCATAATGTACATAATACTGTACATAATCTTATATATTTTCAAAAAAAATTTAATATATTGATAATATTTATTCATTTTTTAAGGTTATAAATGCAAATGAACTTAACATCTATATACTGATGTATTTTTAAAAAAATTATAATAAAATAATTATATTAATAATCCCAATATGGGAAAAATAATAAGTTTTTTTATTGTAACACAATTATATTGATACGTTGTTTGCCTAATAAATGTATTTTATCTGACATATCTTTAAAGGCATTTTAAATAATTATGATAAAACTTTTAACTTTCTAAAAATTTAAAATAGTTCATAATGTACATAATACTGTTCATAATCGTATATATTTTCAAAAACAATTAACTGTATTGATAAAATTTATTCATTTTTTAAGGTTACAAATGCAAATAAACTTAACATACTGATGTATTTTTAAAAAAATTATAATAAAATAATTATATTAATAATCCCAATATGGGAAAAATAATAAGTTTTTTTATTGTAACACAATTATATAGATACGTTGTTTGCCTAATAAATGTATTTTATCTGACATATCTTCAAAGACATTTGAAATAATTATGATAAAACTTTTAGCTTTCTAAAAATTTAAAAGTAATATTTTGATATAATTTTGTACAGTCAATATCTGTGACATTATCTATTTTCAAAAGAAATTAATTAATAATTATTAATATTGATAATTATTAAAACTGATAATTATTAAAATTGATAATTAAATAATGATATAACTAATTTTGTAAAACTAGGATAGCAAATCAACTTACCAACTATGATATCAGGTTTTTTTTCAAAATATTCACCAAAAATTAACTATGTTAAAACTCTTAATCTTCAAAATAGTAGTTTAAGCTTTATTAAGTCATGCATTTTTATAAAACCATGATTTTCGTAATCAATATTTATAATTTGTAATACATTCTAAAATATTGCGGCAAAATTGTTTGATTCTTCTAACTTTCCAAACATATAAATAACATAATATATACTTTTTGATATAATTTTGTGCAGAAATTATATTTGCAGCAATAACCTTCCTTATTTTCGATAATTTAGAATATTAAACAACTTACTTTTATATTATGTAAGAAAATTAAGTTTCAAGAGTTTTTAAAAAAAAAATGCCCATTTTGATGTAAATCTTAATCTTCTTAATATAAAAAGTTTTAAGTCTTCTTAATATATTTACGTTATTTTCGTAAACAATATCTCTGATTGCACTTATCTTATAAAACACTTCGACTTCATTCTTAACGAACTAAAATTTTTAAGATTTGACATAATTTTGTACAGAAATGATATTTACAGCTATAACCTCATTTATTTTCAACAATAATAAAAATAATTTAGAATATTAAACAACTTACTTTTATATTATGTAAGCAAATTAAGTTTCAAGAGTTTTTTAAAAGAATTTCTCATTTTGATGTAAATCTTAATCTTCTTAATATAAAAAGTTTTAAGTCTTCTTAATATAATTACTTTATTTTCGTAATCAATATCTCTGATTGCACTTATCTTCTAGAAACATTTCGTCTTCATTCTTAACGAACTAAAATTTTTAAGATTTGATATAATTTTGTACCGAAATGACATTTGCAGCTATAACCTCATTTATTTTCAGAAATAATAACATTAATTTAGAATATTAAACAACTTACTTTTATATTATGTAAGCAAATTAAGTTTCAAGAGTTTTTTAAAAGAATTTCTCATTTTGATGTAAATCTTAATCTTCTTAATATAAAAAGTTTTAAGTCTTCTTAATATATTTACGTTATTTTCGTAAACAATATCTCTGATTGCACTTATCTTATAAAACACTTTGACTTCATTCTTAACAAACTAAAATTTTTAAGATTTGATATAATTTTGTACCGAAATGACATTTACAGCTATAGCCTCATTTATTTTCAGAAATAATAACAATAATTTAGAATATTAAACAACTTGCTTTTATATTATGTAAGCAAATTAAGTTTCAAGAGTTTTTTAAAGGAATTTCTCCTTTTGATGTAAATCTTAATCTTCTTAATATAAAAAGTTTTAAGTCTTCTTCATATAGTTACTTTATTTTCGTAATCAATATCTCTGATTGCACTTATCTTCTAGAAACATTTCGTCTTCATTCTTAACGAACTAAAATTTTTAAGATTTGATATAATTTTGTACAGAAATGACATTTACAGCTATAACCTCATTTATTTTCAACAATAATAGTAATTTAGAATTTTAATCAACTTAATTTTATATTAGATAAGCAAATAAACTTAACATCTGTGACTTCAAGTGTTTTTTTTAAAAAGAATTTTCAATTTTGATATAAATCTTAATCTTCTTAATATAAAAAGTTTTAAGTCTTTTTAATATAGTTACGTTATTTTCGTAACGAATATCTCTGATTGCACTTATCTTCTAGAAACATTTCGTCTTCATTCTTAACGGACTAAAATTTTTAAGATTTGATATAATTTTGTACAGAAATGACATTTACAGCTATAACCTCATTTATTTTCAACAATAATAGTAATTTAGAATTTTAATCAACTTAATTTTACATTAGATAAGCAAATAAACTTAACATCTGTGACTTCAAGAGTTTTTTTTTTTAAAAAAGAATTTTGATATAAATCTTAATCTTCTTAATATAAAAAGTTTTAAGTCTTTTTAATTTAGTTACTTTATTTTCGTAACCAATATCTCTGATTGTACTTGTCTTGTAAAATATTTCGACCTCATTCTTATCTATATAAATTTTTAAATTTTGATATAATTTTGTACGTATGGGAGTTTTGCATTCATTGACATCAATGGATTCACCTTTTTTTGTAAAGTTCATCAAACACAATTATTTAAATAAAAACAATTTTTAGTAAACTAATAGTTAAACAAACACAATAATTTACTTAAGTTTATTTAAATAATTTGATATAAAAAAATATGTCGCTAATTATAACTTTTTAAAAATATATCTATAATCTCATGTATTTTCAAATAACATTCGAAGAAATGCCTATTTAATAACCTTATTATCCTGGTTTCATTAAAATACCGTAAAGTAAAGTAAAGTAAAGCAATTTACAAATTTATATTGATGTTTATTATATTACTGCTTTAATAAATAAATATGTAAATATTTAAAAAACAGTAACACATAAATATAAGTTAACATAAATATAAGTTTATAAATAATTTTACTTTATATCATATTATAATCGAAACTTCATCTTTGAATGTGTATCATATTCGAAACAACAACAGTTTTACGTAATGCAAAGCATTAAAAAATAATTTTATAAGCACTATTTAACTGGCACTATTTATTTAATTAATTGCATACAATACCTTTATATGTGCAATAATTCCTTATGAGATTATTCCAAAATACTATCATAATATGACTGCCAGCAAACACCTTTTAACCTAACTTAAAGATTTTTATTGTTTGCTACTTAAAAAACTTACTTCTGATTTTATTAAATATTCCATTGATTTTTTAAACCAGACTATTTGTAGCAGAATTCTAGTACTAACTGATACTGTTGAGAGTTATGTTGTGACAGTGCGATTCAGGGGACTTCTTTGGCAAAATCTACATTTCCAAAAAGGACGCATATAGGAGACAAAAATACTTCCTTACTTCAGGCGTTTTGTCTTTCCGAATAATTATATGTTATCACACTTTGCCTAGGTAGAAAAATGTGTGACTTTAGAAATTACTTTTTTTTTCTCAAATAGAGACGCTTGAAACGACGTAGAGCGATAATTAACCTAGAAGGCTCCGAAGTCTTAAGTGCACTAATGGTGACATTGCTCACTAGGCTGCTCTCCACACAAGCACGCAAAACATAATCTTTGGACCTAAAAACAGATTCAAAACATACTATGTTCCATCTATCTATTATCATAAGAGATTTGAATTCATATTTTTTTAGAAACGAAAGCGAGCCTATGCATTTGAGTAAAAGAAAAAAATATATATTTATGCTGTATATCAATAAGGTTAAAACTTTATGAAAAGGGCGCAAATAATGTTGCATAAAAGTACATGCGACAGTTGGATACTGTTTCAAAGATAGCAACTTTAAACACTTAGTGGTAAAATGTCTTCCTGTGGATGCGAAATATATATATTAGCACATTGCTGACCGGTCACGAGTTAACTCGTGTTTTCGTTGGCAGTGATCTCGTGGTGACTATTTTAAAACGTGGGCGTAATATTCCTTGCTTTACAAGTTTTACTATTTAATTCTCTACCAATTTATTATAACTTTACGAAATGTGATATATTTACAAAACTTTTGGTGTAACATTGCCCCCAAAAATCAAGTTGTACTCTTTAACGAAACGATACCCATAGTCATAACAGCAAAATATCTTGGTCTGGTCATAAACAGCAAATTTAATTGGAAAGATCACGTCAAAACAGTCATCAACAAAGCACAAACAGCCTGCCACAGATTACAAATCCTTCTTCAGAACNACGTTGGTCACGAGTTAACTCGTGTTTTCGTTGGCAGTGAGCTCGTGGTGACTATTTTAAAACGTGGGCGTAATATTCCTTGCTTTTCAAGTTTTACTATTTAATTCTGTACCAATTTATTATAACTTTACGAAATGTGATGTATTTACAAAACTTTTGGTGTAACATTGCAAGTAAATCAAAAATGTCAACTTGCTCCGGACAGCAAATGTATATTTTAAAGTGGTAGTTTATCAATTATGATTCTTGGTTTAATAAATTTAATTTAGTAGATTTTAATCTACCACTATTTCTAAATAATTCGTAGATAGTTCTTATGTCATGCTATACCTTGTAAAAAGCAAGCAAAGATAGGTAAATATTTGGAAAATTTACTTGTAATTATTTACCGTTTTTTTAATTATTTTGGCTTATCCGGAGCAGTTGGCAACTCTGGTAAATGAGTGTTATGCTATTTATCATACGGCATTAAAAATTTTTAAAGTTTGGGCACATGGGGTAATTTTCAGAAAAGTTGCCGGTCAACAATGTGTTAATGATGTTTCAGAGAGAAAAAGTGTGTCTATATCCTAATAAAAAAAAAGGTTACATTAGTGCTGTATATAGGTAAAGTTAAAACTTTATGAAAAGAACATAAATATTGTTACATAAACATGCATGTGATGGTTTGACACTGTTTCGAAGATACCAACTTTCAATGCTCAGTTTTAAAATTTCTTCCAGCGGCTAAGGTTTATGTTTTAATGATGTTTCAGAGTAAGAAAGCGTGTCTGTATATATACGAATAACAAAAGGTTACATTTGAGCTGTATATAAATAAGGTTAGAACTTTATGAAAAGAGAACAAATAATGTTACATCAGCATACATGCTATAGTTTGATACTGTGTCGAAGATACCAACTTTCAATGCTTAGTGGTAAAAAATTTTTTAGTGGCAGCAAAAATTATGTTTCAATGATGTTTCATGGAGAAAATGCGTGTATCCGAATAAAAGAAGAAAAAAAAGGTTGCATTTGGTCTGTATGTAAATAAGGTTAAAACTTCATGAAAATAACATAGATAATGTTACATAAACAGACATGCGAAAGTTTGATACCATTTCAAGGATACCAAAGCATAGTAGGAAAATATCTTCTAATGGTTAAAGTTTATGGTTTAATAGTGAAACTTTTTTTAGTAAATTTGATTTAAAGTTATTTTCCACAATGCTAGTGAATAATATTAAAGTTCATGTAAATGTCATTTTGTACCATAATGAGTCTTTTTTGTTGTCAAAAATAATCAAAATTCTAAAAACTTTAGTTTTTGATTGGGTACCACTCTATTAAATAATTTACAAAAAGCGCAATAAAATAACAGGATTGTAATTTACCACGCTTTCTTAAATGTGGATCCACGGAATTGAATTGTATGGAATGGTTTGACAACGAAAATCAGAAAAAATTATACTCAAATCTCTCGTGAATTACCAAGGTTATTAAAAAATGCATGATTTTACTTCATTGTTTCTAGAAGTTTACATAAATTTGTATGATTTTATGTATTTATTTTCAATATATTTCGTAGATTCAAGAAGAAAAGTGTGTTTACATGTACATCTTCTTATAATTGAACTGTTTCATATTAAAAGTCCGATACAAGTACCCTAACTTTTAACACGAATAAGTTTATTAGAAATAAAGTTATTAAGCTTATTGTAAATAAGTTTATTAAAAAAATTGTACAATTAAGTATTTATTTGTATGCTATATGTGAATTCGTCTGACTTTATAGATTTAGTTACATGATATTTCATATTTTCAAGGAGAAAATTATGTGTTCTTATCTAGCTCCTTTAAGATGAGCTGTTTCGTACCAAACTCTTTCTGTAAAAAATTCTGGATCAAATTAAGGTAAAAAAATACTGGCTCTCTGAGGGCAGTACTCGTGAAATTCATTTCAGAGTAAAATTCCTTTTAACCGTAAAATTTTATGTCGTACTTTTTTACTGCAATTTAATTATAGCATACCTGCCAACTTATACTCTTTCTGAGAATGGATTTTTCAAGTGGTAGTAAAACAATCACCGAAAAACAATCTTACTCAAAAATATATTTATATTTTGACTCGGTAAAATTCCGCTTTCATAAAGTTTAGTATACTTTTAGATATTCGTTGTAATTATTTATATGTAGTGGTGGTCAAACTCATTTATAATAATTATTATAATTCAAAAAGTCTAATGGCATGACATGAGTCTCGGTACCACTTTAAATACGAAATTAAAATCTTCCGGGAAAACCGGAAAAGTTGGCAGCTATGTTATAGTGATTCAGTTACTTCATAGTAAATATTAATGTGAAAATTACGGTATATCAGATTTTTAGTGCCGTAAAATTTGACGTTAAAAATTACTGGCAGCTGACTGCCGGTACTTTTTTCCGGAAATTTCTACTACGCCAAAATTCACTAGTGTTTCACATAAATTATAAGTTTATCAAGAATTTGCCTGATTTTAATTGATATTTTATTTAAACCAAGAAATAAATTGATGCTAACCCTAATTTTTAATTTACAGTTGCATTTTATCCGAAAAAAAAAGTTAAATGCAACTGTCCGGGATTGTTTAGGGCCTAACAATCGGAGAAATAGATATATTCTTTTACTACTGTCAATTTAAATCTTAGCAAGAAATTTTTTACATTATAAATAAGCGGAAAAGAAAGATATTTTATGATTTTTTAAGCCTTATATGTCGTAAAGGCTGTACAGCATATTTTATCAATGAATAAGTTATTTTTAACTCTTCACACTTATGACTGCATGCTCTGTAATAGAAAAAGAAGCCAAAGTTACAACGGAAAGTCTATTATTAACCATGTCTCCAGATTATATTGCCCGATATTCCCAAAGCATTCAAAAAATTCCGATCTAGCATAGAATTTTTACCCTCGCAAGCATTACCCGGTCAATCATTTAAATATCTAGTCAAAAATATCGTGAAATACCGATTAAACATCATTCAAATTTTGACGAAAATCACTAACATGCTTTATAAGCGGGGGGGGGGATTCGTTTATATTTGATAAGAATTGAAGATTTTGATAAGAATTGAATTTAATTACATAAAAAAGAATTAATGAAACGAAGTTAATTTATTCTTCTTTATTTTGCTTATTCTTGATGAAAGAAAATAGTTTACTTCGATCTCTGTACACAAGAAAATAATTAAGATAAAAATTCATTTTAACTCATCATGAAGGATATTTGACGACAGTTCTTAATAATTTTGGAAATATCACTCCTTTTTAATAATAATGCTCCGCACGTCTGATTAATACTTATAAAAGTGATTTTGATGACTTCTTTCATTGTTCATTTAGTTATGTTTTGGAACTTGTTCCATTTTATATAATGGAGGTAAATTCATAGCAGTTTTTGTGAAGATTTTGGCAGTGGTAGTATTGATTATGAGCACATTAGCACTTCTCACGACATAGGGATTTATTCCAAAGAATTGAGCAAAATTACTTAAAGAAAAAAAAATTTCTAGATTTATTTATTTTTTTTAGAAATATTATCATTAGTTACATCATGGCCACAATACTATCCTACAATAATAAGATGCACAATAATATTTTTCTAACATGAAGATTTTCTTTAAGTTCACTAACTGTCGGACCTAGGGGTCCCCTGTCTTAGCACCCAGAATTCAAAATTAAAAGTGGTTGAATTGTTCCCAACAATTAAGAGCATGCGTAGATACCCATACTTGGAAATTCATCGAAAGATAAAATAGCCAAAAACAAAGCCAATTAATATTAAATTTGATATATTTTAGCTATGGCTTAATCGCCAAAAAGACTGTGAGAATTAATATAACCTTGTAACTGAAGCATTTTTGTGGTAAGAGAAATAAAGTAACTTAAGGAATAAAGAATTAAAAATATAGGATTTTGATGTACAATTTAGTCGCGACAGTGAATAAATGAGTTTTACATTAGTATTGAATTAAAAAGTTAGCCGTTACATTAATTGTTAAGAAGAGAATAAAATATATATATTTGCTTTTAATAAAATATAATAAAAAATCAAATAATTGGTTTAATTAAATTTAAACTAGATAAGGAATGATTAAAAAAAATTACATTTAAGAAATTAATGAAATGTTAAAAGCTTGAAAATATGTGATGTCTATTATGGCACCACTGTGATGATGTAGAGATAATATTAAAGTCATTTTTTGCGTCAGATTATTAATAAATTGTTTTGTATGTTTTAATTTATGCACAATGTAAAAAGATGTTTAAGCATGTATTTTATAGACTTTCAAGATTTTTCAAACCCTTTTCATAACTGCGTTTTGAAACATTGTCACAGTCAGTACCGTCTTTACGCATGGGCACACCAGGGCAGTGCCCAAGGGCCCCAGGCACTCAGGGGGCCCTTGGGAATCTTACTTTTTATAAAATGTATTTAAAAACACTAAGAATAAACAAATCTGCCTTATATATTTTTCAAAAATAAATATATTCTATAGTATAAAGTGTGCATTTTGTTTTCCTTTCTGCAAATAGTGATCGATTATCATGCAAACAGCAATAATTTGAACAGTTTATCACCAGGGAAACTTAAAAAGTCAACCGAAATCTATTTTTCTACTTTCGAATTAAGTTTTTGTGTGGATTCAGTTTTTTGGGGTAATCAAAATAAATTTGTTCAAATCATTGCACATGTTAAAAATGGCTTATTTTATGTATGTGAAGTTTTTTAGTTTGATTTTAAGCAGTATGACCTGTTATAAGGGCCCAAAACATTTCTTTGTCCGGGGGCCCTGCATGCTATTAAGATGGCTCTGGTCACAGTGAAACATTTTATTACTTCAAAAAATATTAGTGTATAAAAGTTGTAACTAGTAGTAACAGTAAAGTACTATGTATAACAGTAAAATGCTATACATAGTACTTACAAGTGCTTAACAATAGTCTGATTTATTACTAGATAACAATGACATTAGTACGAAAAACTAATGCTATTTTTACCAAGTAATAAATCCTTTAAATTTCAAATATAAACTTCGGGTTATTATTTTTTTTAAATAAAAGAAATTTTAAAAAAATAATAACCCTCTTTTATTATTTTTTTTAATAAATAATAAAAGAGGGTTTGTTACCCTCTTTTCTTTAAATAAAAGAAAGAGGGGAACAAACTTGTCAACCGGCACAGCAAATTCAAGTGACAAATGCGAGCTGTTTTTGTAAGAGAACTGACTTTTTGTAAATGATGATGATATTTATTTTCCGAATACCTGGCATTCTTTCATTCCAACTCAGAGACTGATGTTATTCAGTAAAGCACTATATATATAAGTATAATATTATATATAACAGTGCAGTACGTTCAGTAAAGTACTAACATATAACAGCATAGTGCTAGATAGTAGTATAATAGTAACAGTACAGTATTAACAGTAGTTTAATTTATTACTAGAGAGCGATAGCATTAGTAAGGAAAACTAATGTTATCTTTATATAGTAATAAATCCTTTAAATTCATAAATGTCTGAATTTTTTTTTCTTTATGTAATATAAACAAATTAATAAGTAAATCTATAAATAGATAAATAAAATAATCTTAATTTGGAGGAACCGAACTTAGAGAGGGGTGAACAAACTTGTCAACCGGTACAGCAAACTCAAGTGACAAATGCGAACTTGTTTTTGTAAGACAAACGCAGCTGAATTTTTGCAAATGGTGGTGATATTTATTTTCCGAATGCCTGGCATTCTTTCATTCTAACTCAGAGACTGATGTTCTTCTAAAATTACCACCATGAGCTGTTTAAAAATATGCCGAGGACGAATCTGGCACTCAGCTTCTGTAATTAAAGAACAGAAGAACAAAAAGAAAATAAATTACAAGTAGTTCTATAAATATCTGGTAGGCATTTAACCTTGTTACTACTGTTTGAACGCGCAATTCGGTAGCGGCTGCAATTGGCAGATACGAAGGAATAAGGCGTGGTTCATTCCATCCAATCAGAGAACAGCAAGGGAGAGTGATTGACATCTAAAGAAAAATGCCACGCCATTGGCCTCGAAATAGTACCTTTTTTTAATGATTATTGCTGTTGTTTCGTAATTTTGTGGTTGATTGTGGTATATTTTGATCGATGGTTGATGAACCACAACATCTACATTGCATGTAATTTGTTCATCGAATTGATTATCAGGAATCGGTGATTAAAAGGTACGCCACTGTCTTGTTTCATTCTTTTGATTACGCATTTGTGCTTTCTACATTTTATCGATTAGTGTGCCTTTTCCTGGCGCTGCGGAAGCACGAAACATTATGCATTGCAATTTGATATGTTTAGTAGAAAGAATATAGCTTAGAATTATGTAATTGATGCATATAAAAAATAAAGCTATAATATATATGAATGCGTATAAAGGAATATAATGCAGTATAAATAAAAATATTTATAACGTAAATAAAAAATTTCTGTATTTTTTAAAAAAATTTAAAAAATTAAAAGGTGCTAACATAAATTTAATAAATTTCATTAACAAGTAATAAAATGAAATTAGACAAAATTTATGAACATATGTGAGTATAAAAATTAATAAAATGTATTTTAAACCGAAATTTATTTAGTTTCTCATTTTAACGATACCTTTAATTCGTTTCAATTTTTAAACTTATAATAAAATCAATGTACCTATCAATTTATTAATAATATTAAAATAGCTCATAGTTTCATATTTATATTTACTCTAGTTCGTAGTTTCTCATTTTACTAAATCATCAAAGATGCGAAAATTTTTTAAATAAGATTAAATAGTTAATAGCTTGATATTCATATTTACTGTCGTTCAATGTTTTTCAGTTTAACAATCCATTTAAAGGTATGGCAGATACATAAATATGATAAATGTAGTTCCTTACTTCATACCTGCCAACTCTTCCGGATTTTCCGGAAGATTTTATTTTCATATTTAAAGTGGTAGCAATACTCAGATTATTCCAATTTACTTTTTGAATTATAATGATAATTATAGATGAGTCTGACCACCACTACATATAAATAATTACAATAAATATATAAAAGCATAATAATCTTTACGCAAGCAATTTTCAACGGGATCAAAATATAAATATATTTTTGAATCAGATTGATTTTCGGTTATTGTTTTACAACCACTCTGAAAATCCATTCTCAGAAGGAGTGAAAGTTGGCAGGTATGAATACTCATATTTAATGTATTCCTAGTTTCTTCTTTTAACTATAACATCAAAGGTGTGATAGATTTATGAATAACGTTAATGTAATTCATATTTACTGTACTTCACAGTTTCTCATTTTAACTGTTCCTACAAAGTTGTAACAGATTTATTAATAAGATTATGTATAATCATACGATTAATCATGTTTACTGTAATTCATAGTTTCTCATTTTAACTATTCTTAGATTTATGTGTCAAAACTGTAGATAAGATTATTCACTATGGTTTGTAGATTTTCATATTAATCGTCCTTTTAATTGTGCAAAAAATTAAAAATAACATTATTGTATTTCATCGTTTCATGTTCGCTGTAGTTAAAAGTTATTCAATTAAACTATTACTTAAATTTAAGTGGAAAATTTATAAATAATATGCTTTACTAAAGCTCACCCCCTTTTCTTTTTAACTATCATTTAATTTTGTGTCACTTTTTAATGAGATTAATATGATTCATAGTTTCCTATTCATGGTTACAGTAGTTCATAATTTCTCGTTTAAGCAATTGTTCAATTAGTGTGCTAGATTTATAGATGTTTTTCTACAATTTAAAAGTTTTTTATTTCATTTTTTTAAACTACCTTTTCCCATGCGTGGGGTAAGAGAAAAAATTTTAGATCCCCTCATAAATATTGTGACCCTGCTACGCACCTGATTATAATTATACAATCAATTTTTGAAAGTCATTTTTAGAAGAATTTTAAATTAAAATGTTATGAGGCTGACCATCAAAATATTTTGTTGTAATCACAATAGCGTTGTTTAGGACTTAATTTTCCGCAACAACCTGATTAAGTGAAAGAATGTAATTAAAGATCCATGCGTACATAATTTTCAAGATTTTCGAAACATATCAAACAGAGCCGTGATGACTCAGGGGATAGAGCATTCGCCTTCCAATGAGGTGAACCGGGTTCGAATCCCAGTGATGGCAGTTCGATACAAATTCCGCTTCCGGTTTGCACCGACCACAATGCCGGCGTAAAATATCCTCAGTGGTAGACGGATCATGGGTTTAAGTCCCCTTGCCGTCTGGCTAACCTTTGGAGATTTTTGTGGTTTTGTTCTCTGTGTAACACAAATACGGGTTAGTTCCATCAAAAAGTTCTCCACGAATGCAAATTTCTCTCACCATACTTGATGCAGCAGCTCCCTTGTCTTCTGGATTGGGTTCAAAATTACAAGGCTACGAAGTTAAACATTAGTAGTCGTAAATCCAAAAAATTGGGTTGGCTGTTCAGCGGCGTTTATAAAATAAAACGTATCAAACAGTCTACTTTAATACGTTACCATTCAATCATTACGGTGGTTATAATTTTTATTTAAGTTTGGAACCGTTCAAATAGTTCGTAAGTATATTTTTGGCAGTTTTGTACTCCTCCACCCTTCTTGTCTAAAAAAATAAGAAATTCACAAACCTCCTTTCATGCTTATATAAGAAAATTCCAACCCCCCCCCCCTGATTTTGATTCTTTAACTCTTACTGTAGTATTCAAAGTTACGTAAATAAATACAAATAAAAGGATGAAACTTTGCATTAAACAAAGTTTCAACTTTAATTCGTTTTTTATGATTCGGAGTAAAATATTCTCATATATTTCCTGTTTTCAATTTGTGTTCGAGTTGGACAGAAAATTTTATTTTCCAAACTTTTTTTATCCGATTCAATTTATGAAATTTTCAGAATTTTTTGAACATAGCTTATGAAATGTTTCTATGAGTATTTATTTCTTTGTAGCGATTTTTATTTCGCTTTTTAAGATAATTTTGAAAATAAGTGGTTTTAGGTAAGAATTGCCCATGCCCCTTTTCTACCCCTGTCAGCAAAAATAAGCAAATCACAAACTCCCACCCCCTGTAAGGTGCTAATATAACAAAGAAAAATGAAAGAAACAAACTGTTTTTATTAATTCTGATCTACAAAAAATGTATTTCTAAATGAAAGGAAATACAGGGGTTGGACAAAATTATGGAAACATTTCTGTACTAAATTAATGTCAACAATCTTTCTTCTAGCAGCAAACGCTTTAGAAGATTTTACATCACTAAATTGTTGGCACAGTTTAAAAGATCATGCTCGGATGCTTTTAAAAATTGTGTCATTTTTACCCAAGCAAAATTCGGATAGATCAAAATAAGAATAGGAAGTTAATAACTTATTTTAACTTCAATGCCAGCAATTTTGAAGTCATGCGATTGGAATATTTTTATAAAAATGCTTTTTTAAATATAATGGTATTGGAAAAAAAGCTTTTAACTTTCAACTCTCATTTTGGTCGATTCAAATTTTACCTGGTTAAAAAGGACACCATTTCTAATAGCTTCACGCGTGAAACTGTGCCTACAGTTTTGCGATGTAATCGCCCAAAAGATTTGCAACTTAAAGAAAGATAGTTTACATAGAGTCAGTATGATTGGGTTTCTATAATATTGTCTACCCCCTCTACTTACAGATAGTGAAATTGGCTAACGTAATTCCTTAAATTTAAGTGAAATTAAAATCTTACAGCTTCAAGAAATACTTGTCCCCACATATTAACACGTTGAATGCCACGCTAATTTTACATGGCTTGCCCGTCTATCCCAACGGTAAATTGCAAATTTGACAGATTTCGCTAGTTATTTGAAAGGTTTACCATAACTTATCTGAAAAAAGTGATGAATTATATAAGCCTACGAATTGTTTAGAAATAGTGGTGGATAAGAATCTATTAAATTGAATTTATTAAACCAAGAATCACAATTAATAAACTATCACTTGAAAATAGTTATTCCTTGTCCGGAGCACGTTGGCATCTCTGTATATATAAATAAAAATATTTTTGTGTGTTCTATATATCATTAATTTCTTCAAACCATTTTAGTTACGATAATAATATAAAAATATTACAAATTTACTAGAATTATGTGTTTCTAATAATTTTGGCTTCGCCGGTCACTGGTGACCCCCATGGCATTCAACGTGTTAAATTTTTTCCGGTTGTGGCCATATTGCAAAAATGATTTGCATATCGCAGCAAAATATTGTTTTTGTATTGTTTTAATTATAATGTATTAAATAAATAATCCCAAGAAACTGAAACAGTAATATATTATTTGATTAAAAACTTAATTCGCTTTAAAAATACACAAATCGGAAATAATAGCCAAACTTCTTGCTATTTCTAGAAAAAATATTTCTCAAAAAGTTTAATTGTTGAAGGGTATGACTTTCGGTTTATGTTGCTTAAAGAATATGATAAAGGATATGACTTTCGGTTTTGGTAGTTTAAAGAATATGATAAAGGATATGACTTTCGGTTTATGTTGTTTAAAGAATATGATAAAGGATATGACCTTCGGTTTTTGTTGTTTAAAGATATGATAAAGGATATGACTTTCGGTTTTTGTTGCTTAAAGAATATGATAAAGGATAGGACTTTCGGCTTATGTTGTTTAAAGAATATGATAAAGGATATGACTTTCGGTTTTTGTTGTTTAAAGAATAATGATTGTTACGAAAAAACTATGTGCCTTTAGAAACAATTAGTTTGAAAACTTAATTTGTTTTCTTTTCTTTCTTTTTTTAATTTTTAAAATGTCATTATGAAATGCATCAAAAAGAGTTTATGGTACATTGTAGCCAAACCTGATCTCTTAGCTGTTATTCAAGCTAATTTTACAGTGTTAGTGAAAAAACAAAGCTAGCTACACTTACTTTAAAAAATATATCTGGACTTGACACATTTTAACATGAGTGTAAAGTGTTTATTTAGATAATTGATTTCTTTATATTTCGTTGTCAGAAAATTCATTTCGGATCATATTTCATAAATCAAAAATTTTAACGCGTGAATTTTGTTCTTTAAATCAATGGAGAATATATCCCGCCAAAAGTGAGCGCTGGCAGAATACGCATAATACATTAAAGATACTCAAGACTTTACTGTAAAACTACAAAATTGAATTTTTTTTTCCTTTTCGTTTCTTGACGTAGGCTTTAAAGATCTACGTTCAAAAATATTGTTATATTAGTAAAGCGAAAAACCAAAACTAAATTTTAAAACTTTAAGAAAAGATCAATAATTTAAAATTATTTTTTTTTAATATTTTTTGAAGGAAAATTAAATAATCTCCATTTAAAAAAATTTCGAACCGTACTGTACCAATAAATCTTAAAATTTCGAAAAATATTACTGACGAAAAAAATAGAAATCATAACTTAATTTTTGATGTCGGCTAAATTATAGATTAATCGCGAATCTACTCATCATTTATAAAGTATAAAAAAATAAATAAATAGAACGAGGGAAAAAAACATTGTAATTTTTTTAAAGAATTCATTGCATGTTTCTTTTTTTTTCTATTTTTTTGTTTTTGTTTTTGTTTTGTTTCTTTTTTTTGCTATTATTCTATTATTTTTTATTTATTACATACTTATAAATAGTAAAAAATAAAAGTTCAATTTGTTTTGTATTATTCTTTATTTTCTGTAAATATTATTAATATTAAAGGTTCCCTTTAATGTTATGGAAATAACAAGTTTTGGAGAAAATAAAGTGCAATTTGATGGTTGTCATTATATAAATATGATTATAATTTTTCTTCAGTTATGCATTATGCTTAAAGACATTGCCGAAACGGCTTTAATTATGGGGCTCTCTCATCTTGAAACAGCCGTTGGCTAATGGAACTTTCAATAATTTATATTGAAACAAAAAAAAAAGTTTATATTACGTTCTGATGCTGATATATTCAATTAATAATAAATTTATTGTAGAATAGAATACTTAAATATACAAAATTATTGCTTATTTCTCGAAGGTTTACTTCCTATAATTTTTTTGTAAATAATTACTCATATTTAAATATTTTGTTGAATGCTAGCAAAATGTTTACTAGAAGACAACTTTAGATGAATTTTAAATGAGTCGCTATTTTGATTCGAAAAGATAATATTTTATAGCTGCCAACATGCATTTAAAAAGAGAGTTTCAGAATTGTCCTTAGAGTTTCGTAAAATGAAATATCTAAATATGTAAAATAACTATTTATTTCTGAATGGATTATTTCCTGTAAATTTTTGTAAATGATTACTCATACTTACATGTTTAGTTGAATGCTAGTATAATATTTATTAGGTGATAATTTTAGATGAATTTTAAATGAGTATTTATTTATATTCGAAATGTTAGTTTTTAAAGTTGCCAACTTATGCATTTGTTATTAAAGTTTTGGGATTGTTAGAAGAGATTAAATGTTTTGTAAAAAGAAAATACTTGAATTTAAAAAAATATATATTTATTTTTCAATACTTGTAAATTATTGTAAATAATTAGACATGCTTACATATTTAGTTGAATACTAATATAATAAAAAATACTAGAAGATAACTTCAGATAAATTTTAAACTGGTTTATTTAAATTCGAAATGTTACTATTTTATAGCTGATAAGTTGTATATTTGTTTAGTGGATTTCAGGATTGTTAGGAAAGATTAACAGCTTTTTTTTAAAATTGAAATATTTAAATATACAAAATTGCTATTTATTTCTCAATGATTAATTTCCTGTGAATAATTACTTATATTTATGTATTTTTTTGAATGGAAGAATAATATTTAATAAAAGATAATTTTAGATGAATTTCTAATGAACTTTGATTTATGTTTAAAAAATGCATTTTTTTATATCTGCCAACTTGCACCTTTGTTAAGATAATTTCAGAATTCTAAAAAGAGATGAAATTTTTTTCTTAAATGGAATACTTAAATACACAAAATTACTATTAATTTCTCAAAGGTTTATTTCCGACAAATTTTTATAAATAATTACTCATATTTTCACATTTAGTTCAAAGCTGGCATAATATTTATTAGAGGCGGTAACTTTAGAGGAATTTTAAAAGAGTTTTAATTTATATTCGAAGTATTAATTTTTATAGCTGCCAACTTGTACATTTGTTCAGAGAGTTTCAGGATTGTTAGGAAGCTTTAAATTTTTTGAAAAATAACATATTTGAATGTACAAAAATGCTATTTATTTCTCCATGGTTTATTTCCAATAAATTTTTGTAAATAATTACTCAAAATTTCATATTTAGTTGAATGCTAATAAAATATTTTCTAGAAAATAAGTTTAGATGAATTTAAATGAGTTTTAATTTATATTCGAACCGTTAATTTTTTACAGCTGCCAACTTGTACATTTCTTAAAATAATTTCAGGATTGTTAAGAGAGACTACTTAAATATACAAAATTACTATTTATTTCTCAGTAAAATATTTCCTGTAAATTTTTGTGAATAATTAATCATATTTTCCTATATAGTCGAATGTCAGTATAATATTCATTGGAAAATAACTTTTCATGAATTTAAATGAGTTTTAATTTATTTTCGAACCGTTCATTTTTCTTACAGCGACCAACTTGTACATTTTTCTATGACAATTTCAGGATTGTTAAGAGAGCCTACTTAACTATACAAAATTATTATTTATTTCTCAGTAAATTATTTCCCGTAAATTTTTATAAATAATTACTCATATTTAAATATTTAGTTAAATGCTAGTAAAATATTTTATAGAAAATAACTTTAGATGAATTTAAATGAGTTTTAATTTAAATTCGAACCGTTAATTTTTTACTGCTGCTAACTTGTATATTTATAGGAAACTTTTGGGATTATTAGAAAATATAAATTTTTTTTTTTTGCAAAATAATAGATATGTATGTCAATTTTATATACAAATTCAAAAAATCCTATAAAAGAGGTTTCAACAAAGTGGAATATTTTACACATTTATTTTGAATTCTTTTTTCTGCCCGACTACACCTTAGTACCTCCTGGTATAAAAAAAATTCTGCATATGTTTTTCTATGAAAGAAATGTCTTTCAAACGGCTATCGTACCTTTACAAGGATTATCATTCATCAAAAACAATCTCTTCTAAATCTTGCATATGGTAACTTGAGATTCTGCCTTTTCACACCAAATGATAAATTAATGAGACAAACCCATATCATACTCAAAAACCACAGTTCTAATTTTTCTGGAGAAAAAAAATGTAAGCAACGTACGCATGCCGAAAACGTTCCTTAACTTCCTTCCAATTCCGAAAAAAACAAACTGGTGACGTTAATCAAACTGTCTAAAATGAACTGTAGTCAAGACGAATGTTTTTTTACTACAAAAATTTCTTTTCAATGGTTTCTGTGTTTTCGTTATACCGAAGTTGAATAAGACTTAGTTGTCATGCTCACTAATGCACTTTGAATACTCCCTGGGAGTAAATGAAGTTCATTTTCTATTCAGTTTTCGTTCGCAGTCATTCATTTTGCCCCTAAAATTGCCCCTTTTTGAGAGTGACAGTTTCTGTCACCTAAAAAGTTAACGTTAAATGACTTCCTTGTACAAAAATATTTCTCAACATTTTCGATGTTTTTTGTTGAATTTTGTGTTTACGTGAATGGAATTAGAATAATTTTTATTTTGCTATCGTTATGCCATAAATTCCAAATTTTATGAGTTTCTCTTCGATTTTATTTCCATATTCAAAGTGATAAGAAAAATTTTGACTTTTTCATATTGATTCTAGTGTCTCTAAATATTAATGTAATATGATCAAGATTCATGAGATCAAAATATATGTGCCTAAAGTACTTTTAAAGAAACGATTTCTCTTTTCAAAAAAACATTTTTTATTTTCTTTAATTAATAAGAAAAAACACTAGATTGTTAGACAATGAATTAAAAAATGGTGTAAAAGTAAATGATTTTTATGGTGTATAAGTAACTTCTTTAGGATTTGCTTTAGTTTCAACTTCAGGCTGCTATATTATGAAAGAAATTCTTAATACACATTTTAATTATCACATTCAGTTTGCATTTTTTTTTTTGAGATTATGCGAACTAAATACACAATGGCATACCTGCCAACTTTTAATCCCTTCCATTATCATTTTTCCCAGTGGTTTTAAAATGGAATTAAAACTTCAATTTTAAGCAAACAAATACGTTGTATTTGAGAAAACTTAAGTTGACAACCATGATAGTAACGCATATTAATATATCTGCTTAATTTTTGTAAGAATCGTGGTGATTAAAATCATTAAAAAATTAAGTTTATAAAAGAAAAAATAGTATATATTTACTACCACTTTAAATATGAAAATAAAATCTTCCGGAAAACCCGAAAGAGTTAACATGTATGCGATGGAACTACTGTGGATACGTCTATTATAGCAAAGTCTTCGAATGGTAGTAAATTTACGTGAATGCCAAGAGAAATTTCCTATTCATTGTTTTTGTTGGCTTTATTTTTAAGTTATTGCAATTAGTGATGTGCCAATCGATTCATTTAAATGAATCGATTCTTTAGAATCAATTCACTAAAATGAACGGTTATATGAATCGATTCTTTGATTCTTTTTTTAATGGTCGTTATAATGGAAGAGTCTTTATAAAAGGTGGTCGTACAAATTAGTTTAGACTGTTTTAGTATTTGAATTAGTTGATCTAGGTCAGGGGCTCTCAATATTTTTCTGCCATGGAACTCTAAATAATTAACGTTCTTTCGGCGGAACACCTGATAAAAGTACTATCTCGTGTAGCCGCTGTAACCTTTCCACGGAACCATAGGGCTTTACGGNTGCATCAAATAAAGATTATTTCGAAATTGTTGTAGAAAAATGTATTAATCTCTCTCGAAATTTTAGTTTTATAAACAGGCGCTTGAATTGATGTCGAAAATAACAAAAAAAAATTAATAAGAGAGAGATGTTGCCAGACATAATCTAATTATTCATATTAAAATTCTTAAAAACATTAAAAAAACTTATAGGGGATTATTAGAAAGGGAAAAAAAACGTTTCGAATTTGAAATGTTATAATGATATAAGGCTATCGTTATATATTAAAACAAAAAATATTACTTCTCATTTATATTTTCTTATTGTGTCACACATTCTGTAATTGTAAGTTTAATCTTTTCTTTCTTTTCCTTTTTCTTCTTTTTTTTTGTAAAGTTGATTATTTTTCTAATACAGTTAATTCATAATTATAATACAGTTGATTATTATACAGCATTATTATAATACAGCTTTCTGATACAGTTAATTCATCATTATAAAACAGTTAATTAATATACAATACCATTATAATACAGTCAATTCTAATACAGTTAATTCATTACACAAATAAGTTCACTCCTTTACGATTTTTATTACAACAAAATGTTATAGAATAAAATAATAATAATTATACATTACATTAGTAAATCAATCTTTGTGTTTTTAGTTCTTAATTATATACTTTTAAGAAGAAAACAATGATGAGTAAAAGACTCCATAGGGGTTGGTGAGTGGAGCGAGTGGTAGTTGAAACTTCCTAGATGTTGAAATAATCATTACAAAGCATTTTGTTGTGGTTTGAACTCATTGAAACACTTGTTTTTCAGGAAAGAACGAGTATCAAAAGTAATTTTTTTCCTCTCTCTAACGTCAAACCAAAGCTAATTCTGTTGACCATTTACATTTTTATTATGTAAAGATAAAATATTCTTATTACAAAATATTCTCATTACAAAATATTCTTATTATAAAATATTCTTATAAAGTAAATATTACTTGTAATTTTTTTATTGACATTTAAACCCCGGGAATAATAATTGTAATTTTTCATGATTAGATAATTTTGCAGAATTTTATAGGATTTATCAAAAGAAATTCCTCTTGACTATAATATATTTCAAAATGCAGCAAAATAACTTTTTGACTAATTTCAACAACGAAAAAAAAATCTAAAAATTTTAATTTAAAGAACCCATATCCTTTTTACATTTCATCAATTAGTGTATAAAATCCCAAGAGGTAAAAATAAAATCTCTACAATAATACAAATCTTAACAATACCAATAAAAACACTTCATTTTTTAAAAGCAAAATCGTTTGTGGAAACTCTCTCTCAATGTAAAAACAGCATAAAATGTGTTCGTAAAATGCAATTACAGAAGCTAGAATATCGTTTACATGACTTCACGAACAAAGAATATGCGTTCTACAGAAGCATACATAATTGATATTCGCATCCGTTTGCTGTGGACAAAGAAAAATGGCGATTTCGGGCTTTCGTGAGAGATCGGGTCATCGCATTCAAAAAGAGTTCCACGGGCCAGCGATTCCAGAATGTCTTCATGGGAATTGTGCTTCGATTCTCACCGATGACGGTTGCCGATTATTGGCCGATCGTTTTGTCCCGATAGTTATCATACTGGCGCCAGTTCTGATTGGTTAGTGAAGCCTCTAGTCTGAACAGTGCGAAAACACATTCTAGTAGCATTTTAATGGAGTCATTTGCCTATTAAGAAGAGAGATTATCATCGGTTTAATATGATTATAAGAACTACTGAATCTTCCTCTCGCCATCTGCAAGGAACAAAAGGGTTGGTAATAAAAATTAATGAGCCGGAATGTTATTTAAGTTATCTTTATGAGGCATTCATTGGAGAATGCGTTTTCAAAAGTAATAGATATAGGATGAGATTAAGGAATTTCGTCACTTAATATTTATTGGGATTTTAAGATTTATATAAGCAATTATTTTTCGCGGAAAAATGCGTCTAATTCAAAAAAGCATACTGGAACAAACAACGTGTGACCTTACCCAATCTTCCTCCTCCCACGCAAAAAGGAAAAAAAATTAAGGATTTAGTTTTTAAGGAAAGGAGCGAAATTTTCTGAATCGAAACTTTGAATATTAAAGTAAAGCCTAATAAAGACATTTATAAGCCATAAAAATCAAACGCCGATACAATCGTAGTTTCAAGGTTGTATGGTGGCTCAGGAAAGTTTATCTTCAGTATTTATATTTCAATGTCTTGATCCTGGTTTTTTTAAAACTCAAAAAAGTTAAGTCAACAGGTTTTAAGTATTGTCGAAGTTTCACAACTTTCAGAAAATTCTATTTACTTTAACTATTATATTTTTACATGTATATATCATTGATTGGAAAAGTCAGCTAACAGGAGCTAATAAAAGCTCACTGGAAAATTCTGCCCTTTGCAAATTACCGAGGTCACTTTGCAATGTTCCTACAAGGCATGTTGCAATAAGCCTAACAAATGATCGTGGCAGATTACAAAGAGCCGGATATTCCAATTAACTTACAATACATCTATGGTTTTATGGGTCGTAGTCTAATTAAATAATTCGGCTCTATGCAAATAGCCGTCGTCGATTCATCTGGTAAACTAGAAAAGACTCTAGTATCATATTTTCTAATCAGGCACGCACTTTTTAGGCTTATCTCAGCCAGTCCACATACATTTGGACTAATTAGAAAATATGTATTATTCATAATTCTCATTTAGTAGCAAATTTATGTTTCATTTTGAAATAAAACTTAAAATCGCGTCAACTTTTCAAATACTAACGTTAGTTGGAAAGTATCGAACTTATTTGTATTAAGCTCTTTCTTGCAGAGAATACGGAATTTTCATTAATTTAAAAAAGACATTGGAAGTTTATTAAAGAGAGCAAAATATTTTTGTCTCTAAATCCAGGCAATGAAAAAGGGCTATATATCTTTATATATAAGAAGAGAGTGAAATGATAACACATAGCCAATCACATAAGACTTCTGGTTAGTAACGCACAAAACAGCCAANAAAATGCATAAAATTATAATAATTAAAACTTTTCAAATACTATCGTTAGTTGGAAAGTATCGAACTTACTTGAATAAAGCTCTTTCTTGATGAGAATACGGAATTTTCATTAATTTAAAAAAGACATTGGAAGTTTATTAAAGAGAGCAAAACATTTTTATCTCTAAATCCAGGCAATGAAAAAGGGCTATATATCTTTATATATAAGAAGAGAGTGGAATGATAACACATAGCCAATCACATCAGACTTCTGGTTAGTAACGCACAAAACAGCCAATCAAAATTGAGAACGCATGTGTGTGAAAAGGCAATAATTTTTAATAATGCTGTCTGCAGAAGTGTTACAACTAAACTTACCAGCGAAATCTTTTTGCGATTTTTATTTTGCACTTGCTACCCCCTTTTTTTACATAAGTCTTTTTAAAATTAAAAGCCGTTTTTTGTTATTGGTCATTAATGAGTTAAACTTATAAAATTTACGGTAAATTGAATGATAAACACGTTTAATATTTTTCCAGACAGTAACTACAGGGATGCCACAGGTAACTTAAATTATAAATAGTGGTGATTAATAAAAAGAAAAAAAATCAATTAAAAGAAGTTCAAATTGAAAACTTTACTTTCTCAAGCATATTTCTTTCAGTTTACTAAAACAAATTCCTTCTTAAATATGAACAATTTACACTGTACGTCATGGTGGTAGTTACAATGGAATAATTAAATAAACAAAAATGAATTGAGTTTTTACCACTTCTTACATTTTTGATCGCCTGTGACATCCCTGTTACTACTTTAACCTTTTAGTAGGCTATTTATTTCTGGTTAAGGTAAATGAAAGAATTTTTGGAATTGAAATTCATATAAGAATAATAATTGATATAAGAAAAGAAAATCTCATTTAGCTTATGAAAAATTAATTTAAATTTTAATGCCATTTTTTTGGTGGTAAGTATATTTACCACGACCTAGTAGGAACTTATTGACTTTTATTTTTCTTTATTAAAAAAATAGATTTTATAAATGGTACAAACTTCAGAAAGAATTATGCATTTTATAACTTTTATACGTTTTCTTATACTAAAAAAATGGTTACCAATTTTATTCAAATGCACTTCAAGAAAGCTGAAGTTATTAACAAATGGAAACCTAAATTAAAAGTGGTAGAAAAGTTACCATGGACTTTAAAAATTGGTGGTAAGTATTCTTACCACTGATTTCGAAAGGGTTAAGATATTTTACTTTACATAGTATCATGCTTTATGCAAATTTTAAATATTAGGAGTATTTTATTGTTTTGCAAATTTTAAGTTGCCTGAGCTATCATTAAGTTGCCTGGTAAACTTTGAGTTTTTACAGTCTTGATTTTTATTTGTTTAATGAGCATTTCGCGCAATGAGTTAAAACTAGATTTTATTTTATTTTATTTTATTTTATTTTATTTTATTTTATTTTATTTTATTAAACAATCAGGGCTGCCAACTTTCTACTGTTAGTGGAATAATTTCTTCTAGTGTGTTTATGCTTTAACGTATTGTTCTTCGTTTTGTAAAGTTGGTTTAAAGTTATTTTTCCCATCCCCTTATGTAAATGATTCATAAGTTTATATGAAACTCCACTTTGTTCTCTCTCTCTCTATCTCGTGGTAAAGCTCTTAAAATTTATGAAAATTACCAAAAATTCTAAAAGCTTTGGTTTTTAATATTCTATCACTCTATCAAATATTTTACAAAAAACGCAGTAGTAGGCAACTATGACCGGCTCAGATGGTCCCTTCTGATGAATTGGTTATAAAACTTTTATTTTTAATTTAAGAATTTGGGTACATTTGACGAGTGAGACTCGTCTTGCATTTATTACCAATAAATAAAAAGTGGTGACAAAACTATTTTGCTATCAGTCTATTTCAAAAATCTACTGTTCTGCAAGAACAGTAGAATTCTTAAAACACGTCCTAATCTGTATATACAAAGAAGACACAATTATGGAAATAATCTTGGCGAAACATGAATTTTTTATTTCTCAGATTTATTAGATCCCGTTACAAAACTTTAAGAATAGCACACGGTTCAAAATTTTAGAGCAAGCTGGGTCGTAACATAATTCAAATTTACAGAAATCATAATATAGAGCGAAGTTGCACCATATTATTGTATTTCTTATTTGGTTGCCTGATATTATGATTTGATTTAAACCAAAACACAGTTTCATTTAATTATTTAGGGTACTGCAAATTTACACGATTTTATGGTCAAAGCGACCAGTTTTATAACTGAATCTTAAACTTGTTTCCTTGAAAATGTGCTTTTACTTTATTCTACGAAACTTCTTGGACCTGTTATAAGTAAACCTGATACCACAAACGTACAGGTTAACATATAATTTCAATGCCAAATTACGATGGATCAGTGCGTCACTAAAAAAAGTTTTCAGTGCAATAAAAATAGGCTTGTCAAATCGCATCTTCATCTATGAATACAAGGAAGCCACATTTATGAAAACACCCTTTGAACTTTAAATCTTTTTTCTGCAGATCTGCAAATTATCGTGATAAAACTAGAACTCACTGTTTGAAAATTTAGAGCTTGTTGAGCCGTAATATAGTTCAATTTTACAATAACTTTGATATGGGGCCAAGTTGCACTATATTATTTTATTTATTATTTGATATTGCATGAAACTCAAACACAGCTTAATTTAACACCTTATCAAGGGCGTTGTAAATTTGCACAATATTATAATTCAAGCTACCAGTTTTATGGTTCAAGGGTAAACCTATTTCCCTGAAAGTGTGTTTTCATTTTTCTTTACAAAACTTCTTGATCCTTTTAAAAGTAAACCCTATACCACAAACATATAAGTTAACATATACTTTCAATGTTAAATCACGATAGATCAATGCGTCACCAAAGAAAAAGTTTCAGTGAAAGAAAAGTAGACTTGTCAAAACGTATCTTCATCTATCTACACATTTATGAAAACAATCTTTTTAAATCATAAATCTTTTATTTTCTACAGATCTGCAAAACTAAAACACAATGTTCGATATTTTTGAGCTCGTTGCGCCGTAATATAATTAAATTTCGCAATTTCAATATGAAGCCAAGCTGTACCATATAATTGTACTTTTTTTAATATTGAATGAAACTAAAACACAGTTGAATTTAACACCTTAGGGCGCTGTAAATTTGCACAATGTCATAGCTCAAGCTACCGGTTTTATGGTTCAACGTTAAGCCGATTTCCCTAAAAGTGTTCTTTCATTTCACTTTGCAAAACTTTTTGGCTCTGTTACAAGTAAACCCGATACCGCAAACATACAGCACAGCTTATACTTTTAATATTAAATTACGATAGATCAGTCACTAAACAGAAGAGAAGAAGAAAAACAGCACCAGGAAAGGAAAGTAAAAACTAAAACAGTTAGGGAGGGTAATCAGGGTACAAAAGTGAGGCCTCTTTGACTAATTGCTTTTGTTTCACACCAACTCTACGACACACAGAGAAACATTTGTTTCGGATTTCTCTGACAAAGAAACAGCTTTCAGTGTAAGAACAGTAAAGATCTTAAAACGTGTCTTCATCTGTATACACAAAGAAGACACATTTATGGAAACAATCTTTGCGAACCATGAATCTTTTATTTTCTACAGATCTGCAAGATCCCGTGGAAGTTACAGTTACGAGTCTGTGCTTCCGTGTTAGGTAAAAAGAGGGGTCTTCCCCCATCCCCGAAACTAATTCAGCCGAGCGTTACTAATGGCGCGTGCCGTTGCGTTAGAGGGTGGATTTGGGAATAGGGAAAATAGGAAAGAGGATGGGAATATTCAGGTGATAAAGACAAAAGGTTTATTTTGTTCTGTGCGTTATTTAGGAATGTGGGGAAGGTTTTCTGCTATTTCGTTTCGGTATACATATTTCTTTAACTTGGAGCGGAATCTATTCCTAAATTTTTGGGAACGTGTCAAAAAGCTCTCTCAGCGTTTCTTGTGTGACTAATTGCACGATGTGACTGATTATAAAACTGTTAACTGTGACTTGAGAGATAATAATCAACGAATACTTAACGCTTGTTTTTTCAACGGTGCAATTTTAAGTCACTTAAACTAAGATGCCTCCCAACTTTTATGTTTTTGTTTCGTAAATTAGATGGGAAATTGGCATTTGCATTGTTTTTTACGCTACGTTTTAAAATTTCTCTTTTTTTTCTGGCACAGGTAGTTTTTATTTTTGGAATTTACCTCTATTCTAATTTTTTTCTTTGATAACTACATTGTGTTTAAAAATAATCATTCTAACAGCATTGTATTTGTTAATTAGATAAGGGAAAAGGAGCAAATTATTCAGTTTCGAATTTCGAACATCCAATTTCTCAGATCTTGAACAATTCTAAGATTATTTTTTTATATCGAGTGTGATACACTGGAAGAGAAAAGAAAATGAACTATCTTTAATAGCTTTTGAGCTAATGATAGGATTTTCATATAATAAAATGTAACTTTAACAGTCCGAAGAATGCCGTTGAGATGGTTTAGTAGTTTTATGTGTAAAAAATGCACTTTTTCTTTAAATATCATTTTTTAAATGGTTGGTGATGATTTTTGAGCATTAAGAACAAAGTATATTCGCAATCTGCGTTTTTATTTGCTTGTTCAGGATGCCTGCCGAAAGTTTAAGCTCCCTATTTTTAAATAATCAATTTGGTAATAAGACATTAAATGCTTTTCCTGAACAGAGTTTTAAAAAAGGAATAGGGACTTAATGAATAGCTTCGTTGACGAAACTGCTGCATTACTTTAGACAGCTTAATTGGAAAAGAAATATTTAATCCTAACTGAATTCCCCAAAACTGTTTTAGTATCAGAACTACACCAGAATATTACAATTATTATAATAAATGGTACTATAAATAACTAATTTAGGACATAAAGAATAGTAAAGTCAAAGAACCAACTTTTACGAGAAAGGTAGATATCCGTTACAGCTTTTAATTTTGAAGCAGTGCCAAAAAAAAAAAAAAAAAAAAAAAAAAAAAAAAAAAAAANAAAAAAAAAACGCTATAGTAATGGAAAACATTAAATGACCCTAAATCTTTTCAGACATGCAGCTTTAAAATTTGAAATTCTTAGGCGAGGGAATCTACACTTTAGTTCAAAAAATCGAGAAGAATAGAAAGGTTTTGGAAATTAAATGTTTAATTAATTAATTAACCAATTTACTCTAAAATGATGTTTGTGACAAACGTAAAATTTGCTGATACATAATAAAAGATTCCTCACAGAGGAAGAAAATTCTGATGAAATTAACGTAGTGTATTAGTAATAACATTTCTACTAAAAAAAATTTATTCTGGTATAACGGAAATATACCCACAACAATACCCAAAATGCACGTTAAGATATAGAAACCAAAATTAGACCATTTATTTGGTAATTTTTCCTTTAACATGGTAATAGTTTACCGAAAATTCATATTTTCAAAATTACAGTTCTTATTACCACACATTTAGTAAAAAATACAAAACTGAAAAGTAAATTTAACCGCATAAATTAATTTCCTGCTATATTCTAAGGCGTCATTTTAAAACTATCAAATTTTATTGCACCATATATATAAAACCACATTTTATTGCTAATTTTGCCGAAGACATTATCAAAGCACATCAGAAAAAATTACAGAGCTTGAGCTTTTTGCTGTTTCCATAGAGCCAGAAACACACTTAAATTAACCATATTCTGGTAGTTTTGACCATACTCTTTTCCTCAGCGCAGTCCCCATACTAGTCAGAATTCATCTCAGAGATTATTCTCATGAAATGCTCATCATTATGAAATGGCAAACATATAAATAAGTTGTATTAAAAATTAAAGTTAAAAAATATTAAAACAGAAATCTCACAATTTCCAGCAATAATCTTACTTATTATCATTCATATCAGAAATTATTCCCATGAAACCCTCCACACTATGAAATGGCAAACATATGGATAAGTTGTTAATACTTATTATTAAAGTTACAAAATATTAAAGCAGAAACCTCACAAAATTTCCAGCAATCTTACTTATTATCATTCATCTCAGAGATTATTCCCATAAAACTCATAACAACATTGTTTAATTCACCACGTTTCCAGCTCTCATAACAATTTCTTACAAAATTGGTCAGACAAATCCTCACCAAAACTGTCATAATAGGCACGAAATTTTTTACTTCGGCCATCATTTTCAGACACCTAATAACACTTAGCTATCAAAACCGCCATGGCTTAATGTTTTTATGTATATGCGTGAATCGACCAGTCTTTGCACATACGACAACTGTCGTGTTTGACACTTTATTATAGTCATTTAACGCCAATTCGTGACTCTTTCTTTTTTTACTGTCGGAAATAAGCTACCGAAGATCCGTGTTTCCTTTCTGAAAACATAAAAATTAAATGGAATAAGAAATTGGGAATTATTCTTTTAAATCTGTGATTCTATGCGTAAATTGCTGTAGCGACTTTCTAAAAAATAATCGCTTATTTATGAACTATTTTACGCAAAAAAATCTTTTTATTCAAAATAATTACAGATTCGAGTTCTTTCTTTCGAGTTCCATTCAAAAAATGCAGCCATTCGGAGTGTAATTATGTTTGCTAATGATTCATTTTACGGAGTTAACTTTTTTTCAAGCTAGACTGTTCACTAAAGTACATGATTTTAAAACTTATAATGTTTATTATGGTAAAGAAAAATAATTATGAATGCATGAAAATAATTATGATTATTTTGCGTAGAGTTATAATTATATTTGATTTTACAAAATGTAAAATTATAAGATATTGTGACTATTAATTACTTTTACGGTTTATTTCTTGATTAAAATATCATAGAATATATTTATTGTTGATTTCATTGAAGAAATAAAACTGATGTGAAACATTTGCCATATGCATTTGAACTATTTGAAATACTATGCTCAGAAAAATGTAATACATGTATTTCTAGGAGGATCCTTAAAAACAAATGCAATAAATTTGTTTTATTTTAAAGGGATGTTTTGTAAATCAAGGAAAACAGTATGAAATTTAAACTAATAATGCGTCGATATTATTCTAAAATGAATTTTATTAAATTATACTTAAATTAAATCTTCCGAAAAAGTAAAAGATAATGAAATCGATAAGGCCATCAAGAAATGCTCGAATCTGATCTATACTTTAAACATATGACTTCCTTTGAAATAAAAATAAAATAATCATTTGCAGTATAAAATATTTCGTTATTCTTTAATCAACCATCAAAATTTAAAAGTTGATTAATTAAAAGCTTATGTTTTGAAAGTCATCAAGAAATGCTCGAATTTGATGTATACTTTAAATATATGACTTCATTTGAAATAAAAAAATAATAATTTATATTATAAAACATTTGTCATTATTTGACCAACCTTCAATACTGAAATAGTTAATTAATTAAAAGGTTAAGTTTTTGTCTAAATTAACACATTAAAAGTTCCTTTAAAAAGGCTCTATTTCCTTTAATGTCCTAAAAGGCTTTATTTCAATTCCAAAAATATTCTTTGTTAGAATAAGAGATCCGCAAATTTAGCACAAACGATACTTTTTTGTAAATATTCTATATTTTTTTAAAACTATACATTAGAAGTTAAAGCAATATGATTTCAAGTTTCGCTGCAACCCCCTACTAAGTAATAAACTCCTTCTTAAAATTATATTGTAGCTACCTTGTTTCAGAATGTCCCTTACATATGTGTATCGAATTTTTCTCAACTATAATACTCATGCTGCATGCCCATCAATGCTTTGACTTTTGAGAGCTTGATGTGATATTTTTTTTCTAGCAGAAACAAGCGAAAGCAGAAAATTATTAAAGTATATAGAATTTCTTCAAAGCTCTTATCTATAAGGTTATGTTCATGATCAATTGAACTGAATAGAACTGTATGAGAATATTTGGATGACTGCAGGCTCTTGCGGCCCATTGCCCATTCATCCTGTTCTTGATCGATGCAAGGGTTGGATGAGGTGGTGGGAATGCAAATGAAGTAAAAGGAGTGACAGTTGATGACAGATGAGTGTTAAATTATGACTTTGAAGTTATTAGTATGACTATTTGACTAGTTATATACCTGTTTAAATTATTTATAAGTAGTACTGGCCTTTTTTTTTAAATTCAAATTAAATAGAATATTGCTATGTTACCTTTAATATCCCAAAAGAAAAATTTTCTGAAACAACGGAAATTCCGCTGTAAGTTGGAGGATATAATGATGCTAAATAATACCTACTTAACAGTATTATGCTAATATAAGGTACACGGCTTGATCCAAATAATGGACACATTTCTATACTAACTCCGTGTAAGCAATTTTTCTTTTAGCAGCAAATGTTTTGGAAGATTTTAAGGTGCAAAACTCTTGGCATAAATTTAAATATCATGCTTGAAACTACTTCCAGCTTACCCAAGAAATAATTGTCCTTGTAAAGAGAATAATTGCAGACCAAAGAGCATGCACTTTGCATTAGATACCGGCCCATGCAGACATCTTCGGGGCAATGATCAGGCTGATAATATAGCCTAGGAATCAGTGGCGTACGCAAGGGAGGGGTTTAGGGGTTTAAACACCCCCCTTGAGCTCAGACAAAATGGCAAAAAGAAATAAAATTTTAGTAGAAATTATGCGAGCTATTATTTTTTAAGACTATATGTTTTTATTTGCCTTATGCCTACTTTTTTTTTCTCACGGCATTTCTCAGAATACTGCAAAAACATTTACTATAACAGGGTTGTACTTTTGAAACCAAATTCACGTGATACTGTTACGGACTGGTTCCTTTCTGTCCTGCCAGTATAGTTTTCGAGACTGGCTGTCATTCGCGAGGTCTTTACGCGATGATTCTAGAATCCTAGACGTTCTGTCGTGTTTGAGACAATTCGAGAATTTTGGAGATGCGGTGAAAAATTGTATAAAAGGGGGGAACGGAGTACAGTGAAGTTAGTTAGTCAGACTAAGATCGAGTTATCTCTGCCGCTTGTCGCTAAATCTGTTTTATTTTGTCTTAACAAAAAGTTCATTCAATCGCCGAACCCGTCGTCACCACTATTTTGACTAGTGAAGAAATCAGTAACAATACCATTTGAGATACTGTACTCGTTGAAGTTATTCATTCCAGCTCGAAACTTTGAGATAGTAGCATAGTGGATATCTCTGGGCCAATATATATATATATATTTGCTGTTCTTGGATCTTTAGGATGTCAAAACGCAAGAATTTAACAATTTTTAATTATTTTGAGAATAAATCAAAACCTGAAATTAGTGAGGTGACAGCATCTAGTACCAATGTAAGTTTTTCTGTTGTACAGAAATGTGATACTTCCGTTGAAGAAAACGTTTCTAGCATAACAAAATCTGATGAATGTGAAAGTGGCCCTNCTGTTTTGCATAAAAACAACATTAGGTCTGTCGGTAAATTTTGTTCGTGAAGGTACACGACTGACATAGATTTGAAATTTTCGATTCTTTCTGCTCACAATATGAAACTCTACCAGTTTCATATGAAATAGTGCCACAAAAATAATTGACCTAAATGATGTATATTATAGAGTACGAATTAAGGACTCTACTAGACGCAAAAAGTGCCTTTATTTATTTATTAATTCATTTTTTTAAATGGTAGTGGATGAATATTTTCAAACTACATTCTCACTAATAAAGCTCAATTCAGCAGTCCTTGAGTTCAGTAGAATTTTGTTAATTTGACATTCGAAATCACGTTATAAATGATGAAACGCAAACTCTCAAATATAAGACGAAAATGTTTTCTGAACTCAAAACCTCACTGCAAGCATCGTGGGAGATTGTTAACTAGAATGACGAAACTAGAATAAAGACTGGACAATCGAAAATAAACAGACTGTACGGTGGTCATGCTAAGTAAGGTGGTTAAGGTTTTGGGCTCGTACTAGGAAGATCCAGGGTTCGAATCCTGCTTCGTACTTGCTCTTCATTCACCTCTCTGTTGACTTTGGAGACTCCCTTTCCCTGTTGTGTCGTGCCACTCATATGCAGGGATGTCAACTTGCTCCGGACCGCAAATATATATTTTAAAGTGGTAGTTTATCAATTGTGATTCTTGGTTTAATAAATTCAATTTAGTTGATTTTTATCTACCACTATTTCTAAATAATTCATTGGCTTAAATAATTCACGACTTTTTAGTACTTATGTAATGCTGTACCTTTTAAAAAGCATGCAAAAATAGTCAAATATTTACAAAATTTACTTTGTATTTATTTACTGTTTTTTTAATTATTTTGGCGTGTCCGGAGCAGTTGGCATCTCTGCATATGGTGCCCATGATTTTTCGAAATTTAGATACATTATGCTCAACAAGGTTTGTTTTTTTTTTTTGAAAAAATTGTTGAAAAATTACGTATTGCTGAAAAATAATTATCAATATATTATAATTGAAATATTAGTAAAATATTATTATTAAAATATTAGTAAAATATTATTATTAAAATATTATTATTAAAATATTATTGTTAAAATATTAGTAAAATATTATTATTAATATATTATTAAAATATTGTTAAATATTATCAAATATTATTAAAATTACAACATGAGCATTAATGAGTAAAAAAAAAGTGTCAGAGCATTCCTGTAAATGCAGAAGTTACAAAAAGATATAACGGTTCTGTAATTACAGAGAATAAATACAGGGAAAACATAGGGGACAAATATTATCAGTACCAGTGAAATGTCTTACTTAAGATTAATTTTTTTTCCCTTTCTAATTTATAGCTTATTTTGTAAGATTTTTGCAAATAGAAAAAAAAAAACATGAAAAATAAAATAATAAATGTATTATTCCTCTATTGTTTTTCGTTTCTTCAAATACAACTTAATTCCATGAGACCATTTTCATTCCCGATGCACTTACTTGTAATTAACGCTCATTTCCCGAAATCCCCCCCCCCTAAGACGAGCTTAAAGATGGTTGGCATGACAACGATCACGTGGCAGTGTGTCGCGATGCAGTCATGGCCCATTGATTGCAGCCATCTTGAAAATGGGGACTAAATTATATTTGTCAGCTAATTTTCCGCAAGATTTTCGCTTTTCTTCTTCTCTCTTTAATTTTCAGCCCCAAAACATGTGGTTTAAATCTTTTGCTAAAACTAGGTCATCTTTAGCTAAATCTACCCCAGAGAAAATTAAAAAAAAATCTATCTTTTTTAAGGTAAACCCAAAAGAGTGATTAAGGTTTTTTTTTTTCATGTATCTAATTTTATTTGTACGAAACCTTCATTTTTCGTATGATTAAGAGTATTAAGAAAATTACTGATGTAAGTAAATAATTATATACATTTAAGAAAACCTCGTCGATTTAGAAGTAATTTTCTGAACAATTATATCTTTCAAATTATTGAAATGTTTACATTAAAGTGTAATCTTCGAAGTAAGATATCTACAATAACTGCTTAATGATATATAAAAAGGAGGTATTTAAGATGTTATTAGCAAATATTACTTTATGTAAGTTTTTGGAGAAGATGAAGACATCATTTTCTTTCATCAATACAAACTCTCTAAGTAGTGGACGTTTTGGATAAGTATTATTTCATAACGAGTTTTAATTCTATAAAAATTCTATACACACTTTACAACTTTGTTAATTTTGAAAGGAATCAAACAACGAATTAATGTTCCTTATATAAACATTAGAATTTACGTAACATGTTTACTAAATAAATTTTTAAGAAGATACCAAGAATTTATCGATTTGTATCTCTCTTAAACGACGGTTTTAAAAAAGTAAGAAGTGGTAGCACATGTGACTCATTATAAGCATTTATTTTGTAAAAGTAATATAGTTTTGTCTACAATAGAGCTGAAGTCAAGCAACAGCCCTTTTGTCAGGTAATAGAAGGTAATACCTCTTTTGTTTTAAGCAACATGTATGTACAGTTCGCAAGGAAATAAACGGATCTCCCTGAATAACTTTTGACCTTATGATCGGATTTTCACGTTCTAGAACTCAATCTTAATGGTTTAAGGGGGTGACCTCAAATATACTAATTAATTAGTGCAGATGGTATTTTAAGTTACAAAATCAGATACTAAAACGTACTTTCTCCGAATAAACAAGCCTTTTTTTCAACGTATCCAGATTTTCGACCCTTAACATATAGGGGGTAGTTGGAATCTAGGAACTATGGTCCCTATAGTTTGGTCAAGAGAGCGGTTCAAAGTTTGGACCTTTTAATGTTGATTTTACTTTTTACGTAATTCACCATATCTCGAGAACTTTTTAAGCGAAATAAAAAAAAATTGAGCACAATTATAAAATTTGTTTATCCATAGATAATTCCATACGAAATAAAACTATTAGTACACATTAATCACTTTTTTATGATTTTGTATTATTTTACATAATAACAGTGGTAAAAAGTTTGAATTGTAAATTACACAAATTTTTACATCCTTTTAAAGAATGTAATTTTAAATGGCAAAATACAAAATTTTGGCGAAATTGGTTTTAATTTCATAAAATTTCGCTTTTTTTTTTTTCAAAATAAGAATAAGTAGAAACTAAATAAATTTAATTTCTTAAATTGTAATTTGATTTGTTTCTAAAATAAACATTTAATAAAATTTAATGAATTAAATTTCTCAAATTGTCACTTTACTTAGTCTCCAAAACAAGAATTCAGTAAAGACTGAGTAAATTTAACTTATTAAATTGTCTTTTAATTTATTCCTAAAATAAGCATTTAATTAAATCCAAATAGATGAAATGTTCTAAACAGTCGCTTTCTTTTATGTCCAAAATAAGAATTCAGTAGAGACTGAATAAATTTAATTTCTTAAATGTCACTTAATTTGTTTCTAAAATAAATATAAATAAATAAAATCATTAATTTATCACTTTATTTTATGTCTAAAATAAGAATTCAGTAGAGACTGAATAAATTAATATTTTTAAATTTCCATTTGAGTTGCTTCTAAAATAAACACTTAATTAAATATGAATAAATTAAACCTCTTAATTTGACACTTTATTTTATGTCCAAAATAAGAATTTAGAAGAGACTGAGTAAATTTAATTTCTTAAATGTCATTTAATTTGTTTCTAAAACAAATCTAAATAAATAAAGTCCTTAATTTGTCACTTTATTTTATGTCCAAAATAAGAATTCAGCAAAGACACCAAAAAGAATTCAATTCCAAAAATTATCCCTTTATTTCGTGTCCTATATAAAACCATAAATAAATTCAATTATATTCATGCAGACAAAACTATTTTTCTCTCATTCTAAATTTTGATACATTGAGATAGATTACGATATCAGTGATTGATGAAGTGAAAATAATCAAAGATTTAACAATAAGGCGGATATTGTTAAAAAAAAATAATAATCGTTTATTTGAATTTTCTTTTCAATACCATCTAATGACCCAGGAGATTAACAGAAGATTGGCATGCAAAAATCTCTGTCAATAATTATTGCTAAAACTATAGTCTAGTGTCCCAAGGATAGCAGTTTACCGTATTCTTTCCTATTTTAAAGATTTTCATTGTAAAAAAAGAAATTATATGGGCTCGGCACCGTATAAGAAATTATCTCTCACAATTAAGCGGTACGCCCTTTTTCTTAACTTTGAAATGGGTAGGATGCTACTATTACTGCTCTTCAGATTTATTTGATAGATAACTTCATAACCCGGAACTGTTAAACGGATGGCATAAGCGAAAAATAGTAATTCCAAGTATACTTAGTAAGATTAGTGAAATCAAGATCTCTTAGTTGTTGAATTCTTCAAAAAAAAATTTTATCGCATTTTTGATGGTTTGTTTTATATGATTATAACTAACATTTTCATAAGGAAAAAATTGTAATTTGAAGTATACTTAGTAAGATTAGTGAAATCGGGGTCCTTTTAGTTGTTGAATTCTTCAAAGTTTTATATGATTCTAACTAACATTTTCATAAGGAAAAAATTTTAATTTGAAGTATAGTTAGTAAGATTAGTGAAATCGGGATCCTTTTAGTTGTTGAATTCTTCAAAGTTTTATATGATTATAACTAACATTTTCATAAGGAAAAAATTTTAATTTGATGTATACTTAGTAAGATTAGTGAAATCAGAATCCGTTTAATTGTTGAATTTTTCGAAGCTTTTTCTTTATCGCATTCTTGTTTTGTTCTACATGATTATAACTAACATTAACGGCCAATGTTGCACACCTACTTACTTTTATTCTTTCTGATAACTGTTGAATAGGATGCCTGCGAGTGACGTAGTGTGGGTACCTTGATACTGATTGGTTGTTGAAATTGGGCATTTGCAACTGGCTTTCCATTCTCTTTCGAGTTAGCCAAGGCCGTCAAGTATCAATTCTCTTAAGTTACACATTCTAAATTCTTTCACAAAGATTCTCTCTCGAAGATTTTAATTCCTTCCCAATATATTTACACAAGACTTTACACAAAGACAGGTATGAAGCCATGAGGAATATAAACAAACTACAGTCGGACCTCTATTTAATGAAGTCACTAAATCCCGATAATAAGTTCGATATATAAAAAATTCGTTAGATAGAAAATCACCTTTTGAAATACTTAAAGGAAGAAAAAAAAACGGTTTTAAATTCATAAGCACTAGACATAATTAAAATTGCAATTGATACACCTTAACTTAAAAGAAATACGTAACAAATTAATAGATTGCTAATAACTATTAATTTGTTACGTATTTCTTTCTCTTAACATTTTTCTTTTTTTTTTCTTCATTTGCGCATTGTAATAGAGGGCGTTGTTTTCTTTAGGTTTTAGTTTTTTCTTTTCATTCGGCTTGCTTGAGAAATTGATGTCTGACCTGTGAATATGTGAGTTTTTATTTTTCTGATG
>NC_092212.1:33017813-33044378 GCF_043381705.1 Parasteatoda tepidariorum | reverse complement strand
AAAAAAAATATTTACAAGCAAATTTTTTATTGTAAAAATCATTGCACTTACCTGATTTATGATTCCCGGAGAATTCCAAAATGATAAGTTCCTTGTTTGAAAACTTTATTCTCAAATAATAGATACATAGTTTATACCTTCATTACTTTTAGATAACATACTACACAGCAAAATTTTATAATTGATATGAATTTGAATATGTAGCTAAAAACAGAATAGCTGAATTCTAGTTGAACATATATATAAGGACACAGCGGTGAAAATCCGTCTCTTTGGCAAAGAATAGATAAAAACAAATTAAAATGCACATTTAATAAAAAAAAATTATACACCACTGAGAGTACAGTATTTGAGTGCAAATCTTTATTAGTTTTGTTACGTTTTCATTGTTCAAAAACAGCCTTTATTTTTAATAAAAGAAAAATACCTCTAAATTAAAGTAACAAATGTGGTGAGTAAAACTATTTCTTCCATTTTAGACCGTGCTCTATCATTATCCCCAATAAAACCTTTACAAAATAATAATCACGATGCCTATACATGATTCGTAGAGATCATTATGATACAAGATTATGCTAATTTTATTTCATTTGAACTTTTCAAAATGATAGTTAGATTTTTTGATGAGTTTCTTAATCAGTACACTGACCGATAAGACTCGAGTAACTAACAATTTATCTCTATTAAGAATGTAAATGATTATTGCCAATAGGTAGAAATGAAATTCTAGTCACATGAAATGAATTCTCATTTTTTATTCTTTTAATAACAAGGAAAAAGGGTTTATATAGTGCCAGTGGAATAAAAATTTAATTGAAAATCGTAAACACTTGCTCTTTAAAAGGCGTTATATATATTTTTTTTCCAAAATGGAAAAAGTGACCACACAAGTGTTTCGTTATTAGTAATCTCTTCCTCAAAAACGTAATTGCTCTCTTTACAATAATATGTATTAGAAATTTAAATATTTATATCTGGATCTGAAGAAGAAAGCACAGTAATTATTGAAGTGATCGGTCACAGACTTCATATCTACATACCCTCCAACTGCTACGGAATTTCCGTAGTTTCAGAAATCTTCTTTTCTGACGGTAGCAAAATTAATGTCTTAATATTTAAAAAAAATTAATTTTAGCGTAACTTGTCCACTATTACTTATAAAAGTGCAGGCCATATGGCTAGATTCTTAAGTTCTGATAAAAGTTTTATGAGAGATCCATTTGCTTTAAAAATTTCTACTTTGGTTCGCTACCACTAGAAAGAATTATTTTCCAAATCCTCATAAGTTGGAGGGTATGTATCTATAGATATCGTACAGATACCCAAGACAAAATTCTTGGTGGTACCATCAAAGAATTTGGATGGTTTATGTTGGTTTCTGTAGGATTTTTGATGGTTCAACATGTGTTGATGGTCACCATCATACAACACTTTCCATCTAGTTTTGATGATTTTTGATGGCCCAACAAATTTCCATTATTACAAAATGGAAAATGTTACTTTTGTGCTATGATGGTGAACCATCAAGAAATGTTTGATTTTTGATGGATCATTATGAACCATCATATTTTGATGGCAGATGTTGTTTTACCATTATGATGGTCAACCAACAAGTTATGTTTGTTACTGTTGAAAAAACAACAGCCATCAAAATATGATAGTAGATGCTGTATGATTATTTTGATGGTCTACCAACAAGATGTGTTTATTAATGTAGGACCAACAACAACCATTAAAATATGATAGAAGATATTACCAAATATGGTACTATAGAATATAGTAGTATACATATAGATAGTATACATATACTATGTAGGTATCAATAGATATTGGTGTATATAGGTAGACAATAGTATGAACAAATACAGATGGTTATCATAATAATGGAGACACTTTTATTTTAACTTTTTGAACACAGTTTTTCCATTCCATTTATGACCAAACCGTTGGCCCAATTTGAAATATCATGCTTGAAGCCTTTAGAACTGGTTTCTTTTCTTACCATGCAAAGTTATTAATCTACCAAAACGAGAGCAGAAAGTGAAAACTTCTTTCCTTTTATTATCTCTATAATTAAAAAAGCATTCTTATATAAATATTGTGATCATGTTGATTGCTTTCAAAACTGTTACCGTTATTAGCTTCCAAATTATTAGTACCGAACCTTGCATGGGTAAAAAGAAGCTCCATTTGTTCCTTGATCTTATAAATTGTGTTAGCAGTTTTGCCATCAAAAATCTTTCAAAGCATTTGCTGCTAAAAATAAAAATTGTTTCCCTAGAGTTAGTATAGAAGTGTTTCCATACTTTTGACCAACCCCAGTATATCTTGGGGCTGTGGTTGCTCAAAGGATCTGGCACATATGCCTCCCAATGATGTAATCCGGGTTCTAAACCCGACGATGGTTGGTCGATACGAATTCCGCACCCGACTCACACCAACCACAGTGCTGATGTAAAATATCCTTATTAGTTTTAGCCACCTTACTGACAGACTAACCATTAGATGTTTTCGTAGTTTTCCTCTCCATGTAACGCAAATGCTGGTTAGTTCAATCAAAAAGTCCTCCTCGAAGGCAAATTTCTCCCAATACTCGAGTTCTCTTGTCTTCTGAATTGTTTTCAAAATTACATAGCTACGCAGTTGCACATTAGTAGTCGTAAGCCCAAAAATTGGGTCGACTGTTCAACGACGATTATAAAACAAAATAATTTAGCTCTTTGTTGTTTGAAAAATAATGGTTGCGAGACGTATAAAAGCAATTAGTTTCGTATTTCTAGATATTAGTAACATTTGCTGAACTTGTGTTGCCAGACTAGTTGCACTGCTCCTTAATGGGTTGCGAAGTTGAGACACATGCATAGCAGCCAATTTTTCTGGATTATTTTATTTTTATACTCAAAGTGGTAGCAAAATCTATGTTCAAACCCTGTTTTATTGCTCACCAACCCTTGGAACAGCTTGCAAACTTTTTTTCGAATTTTTAGTTCGCTCACAAGACACTAAGTGTTCCTGTTCAAGTAATATCCCAGAGATGCCAACTGCTCCGGACACGCCAAAATAATTAAAATAACGGTAAATAACTACTAAGAAAATTTTGAAAATGTTTTGATTATTTTTGCTTGCATTTTAAAAGGTGCAGCATGACGAGAGTACTAGAAGGTGGTGAATTATATAAGCCTATGAATTATGTAGAAATAGTGGTGGTTAAAAATCTACCAAATCGAATTTATTAAACCAAGAATCACAATTGATAAACTACCATTTTAAAATATATATATTTGCTGTCCGGAGCAAGTTGGCATCTCTGATATCTTCGAATATAGAAAGAAAATGTCCAGAGTCAACCACCGGTGGCTGACACTGAAATTACATTTAGGCTGCGTCTGCCACCGCTTGCTGACACTGACCTT
Organism: Parasteatoda tepidariorum; assembly: GCF_043381705.1. Classification (NCBI taxonomy): domain Eukaryota; kingdom Metazoa; phylum Arthropoda; class Arachnida; order Araneae; family Theridiidae; genus Parasteatoda; species Parasteatoda tepidariorum. Next base: position 33,040,965 of record NC_092212.1, on the reverse strand, counting down.
TCACATACGCCGTGAAAAACAGCTGGCTGACAGCGTATAACATGATATAGAACTATAAAATTTACACTCTTTAATGGAATTGCAGAAAATTTATTCAAAATTTACTTAATTATTTGATTCTTGGCTTAATAAATTCAATTTAGTAGATTTTTAACCACCACTATTTTTAACCAATTCGTAGGCATATATAGTTCACCACTTTTAGTTCACCACTTTAGTCAAATACATCATGCTGAAATGGCAACTTGCTCCGGACAGCAAATATATATTTTAAAGTGGTAGTTTATCAATTGTGATTCTTGGTTTCATAAATTCAATTTAGTAGATTTTTATTAGCCACTATTTCTAAATAATTCGTAGGCTTATATCATTCTCCACTTTATAATACTTGAGTCATGCTATATCTTTTAAAAAGCAATCAAAAATAGTAAAATATTTGCAAAATTTACTTTGTAGTTGTTTACCGTTTTCTTAATTATTTTGGCTTGCCCGGAGCAGTTGGCATCTCTGCATCATGCTAAACCTTTTATAAACTAGCAAAATATGCCTATATTTGCAAATTTAGTTTGTTGTTATTTACCGTGTGGCCAGACGATCAAGCCATGTAAAATTAGCGTGGCATTCAACATGTTAAGGAAAGTCGGTAGGCCATATACCAACAATGCTAATACTGAGCTTTTTCGATGTACCTTTTCACAATATCTAAAGAAGATATTGCTTCAGTGTTTCCCCAGAATATTTACATATACATATTTACACTGTCATAACTGTCAATGCATATCTTTGGCAGAAATGTTTTTAAAAAATCATGAACTGAGATTTTGTAATTTTTTAAAAAGGTTCATCATTTTTGAGCAAAAATCTTTTATGACTGAAAAAATAATCCTGTTAACGCTAAAACTTCATCACAGCCTAAAACTAATATGATCTCAAATATCTCCGAAAAATTCAAAGAGTATTCATAAGTAGCTTCTTAGAAAAAGTACATCGAAAAAGATCAATTTTAGTATTATTCATATGAACCTTTCCGACTCCCCTTAAAAGAGAATAGAATATAGATCAAGAATGCTTACTTTTAAATTATATCATCCTGGGTTTTACTTCTAACACGTCGTATCAGAAATTAAAATTCAGCACATTATGCTTAACAACTAATATATCTTTGTTTGTTTTGCAATATCAATAAATATGTATATAAATTAAATATTTGACCTAGAATATTGGCATTTACTATTTATACTCTAACATTTTTTTTCTCCTTATATTCTCTCTCTTTCGTATATGCCTGTTTAGGCAGAGGAGAGCGATTGCTCTTGTTTTCCAGTGGCGCCATCTATGGCCAAGAATTAGACTTCTGCTACACCCATACGCCACACCCGTTTATAGGGCAGTACCATTCATACATCCATTCATACATCCACAGATCGTAATTTTGATCTCAATCAGAGAACGATTGATTTGTTATGGGAACATGGAGGACTTTTCGACTCGACAGATTTAACATGCTTCGATCACCATTTTACTACACGGAGAGTCTTCGGCCGGAGGGGTTCGAACCCACGAACTCTCAGACGTGAGCCCAGCGCCCTACCGACCAGGCTATCCCGGCCTCCTCCTTGCATTTCGCGTTGAATATACATAGAAATTTTTAAGTTTTGTCCAATGTTATGAAATATTTTTATTATTATTTATGCTTATTTACTTAACTCAAATATCCAATATGTAAGTTTCAAAACACGCATCTTCCCACATTCGCTGCACACATTTAAGTTAGAACAATTTGTTCAAACATAACCACTCGAAGAAAAGCGACTAAGATTAGATTATTCCGTCATCTCATTAACTGATCCAGGAATTTCATTCATTGGGTTTCATCTGTATAACATTACTTACATTTACATTTACTGGCCGAATTTACTACCGTTTAGCGGTACCTTCACAAATTCAACTTTAGGAAAAACGGTAGTTTCACAAATTTAACTTTAGGGAAAACGGTAGTTTCACAAAATACTTTTTTTTAAAATTTTATTTTTTTATCCCTTAAGAAACGATAAATTCATATTTCTACGATATTTTTGTGTTGATTTTTTATCGTAATTTTGAATTTTTCACAAATTATGTCTAAATTTTCGCAAAATAGGTACCTCTCAGAAAAACCTAGACAGACCCCTGATTTAATAGTTCTTTACATTACTTACATTTAACGTTTTTTAATCCAAATGAGGTACACCGTTCTTGTCAACAGGAATAAGCAAATTCAAATATTATTTTGGAGTTACGTTAGACTTTTATAGATTTCTTTTCGCTTTTTTTCATAGGTAGATAGATAGACAGATTGATAGATAAATAAATATGATGACAGAAATTAAACTTACCAAACGCTCTTTATTTTGCTGGCTAAAACTAGCAAATTATGAGTGAGTTATTCTTTTTTGCATGTTTATATTCACTACTAAAAATAAATATCTAGGATATACGCTCTGCTTGACTCCATTGAACTTGCAATATCACAATAAAAATTCTTATAAATAGAGAATTGTATTTCATTAGTAACCTTGAAACCAATTGCGTGAAAATTATACGTTATTTCTTATGAAAAGAAAGAAAAAAAAAGAAATATAAAAATTATCCTTTTTTGCTACATTTCTATTTTACAAATAAACAAAAAAATGCAAATATAAAAAAATACATTCTTCACTGTGAAGAGGGACCTACTCAGGTGATAAAGTTTTCATATACAATAGGGTTTTATCAAAAAAGCAGCTGGAAAATTTCTAAAAATGTAGATACAAAAAATACATTCTTCACTATGAAGAGGGTCCTACTCAGGTGATAAAGTTTCCATATACGATAAGGTTTTATCAAAAAAGCAGCTGCAGAAGTTTTAAAAATTCAAATAATAAGAAATACATTCTTCACTATGAAGAGGGTCCTACTCAGGTGATAAAGTTTCCATACACTACAATATGGTTTTATAAAAAAAGCAGCAGCAAAAATTTAAAACATGCAAACATAAAAAATACATTCTTCACTATGAAGAGGATCCTACTCAGGTGATAAAGTTTCCATACACTACAATATGGTTTTATCAAAAAAGCAGCAGCAAAAATTTTTTAAACAAAAATCAATATATAACCATAGTACTGATACATTAATAAACATTAGATAAAAGCACTACAGAAAATAAGTCTCAATGAATAAAGAATATTACATTAAAACATAAACCCAGCTACCACAAGAATAAATTTTTATAAAAAGCGTAGGAAGTTGGCAGCCCGTCATGAAAAAGCACAGGAATTCACGGATTTATGCAATGAAATATTATGGTGTACCATATGAAATAAAATAAAGTAAAAACCTGCAAATAACAATTTCTTATAATTTTTAAGCTTAACTTTTAACATTATAACCGGAAAATAATAAAATAATTTTACCTCTCTAAAATGAGCTATCATTACAAAAAAATAAGCTTCATATTCCAAAATACATTTACAAAAAACTACCTTGGGTACATGATATTATTTTAAATTCAACTTAATTCTCTTCTCAGTTCTTAAAATTCTTACCATTTCTCTTCCTCTGTCTTTTAAATATGCTTAATAACAACATCGTATGTTAGGGAACTGTAAAACCACAGAAACCACAATTACATCTTCTATTTTTAAATCAAGCTAAGTTCAATTCTGGGCAAGGAAAACAAAAACTTGAAGCTCATTTGAGTATTTTCTAATAAAAATGTAGCTAGACATACATAAAAAATATTATTTTTCGGTAAAAAAAAAATTTTTCTTAATTAAATCATAATTAAGGGATAGAGTGAAAAATATAAATAAATCGATTATACGAAAACACTTTTTATTCCACACATTATTAAAATTAATTTTTCAACTTAATATACTTTTGTAATTCAAGTGTTTATACAATTTAACTCTCTTTAATTTTAAACAAAAATTCCCAGAAAATCATCTTAATAATTTAAACAAAAGTATATTTTTCCCGCTTACCCAATTTACACCTATTTTCTTTCTTCACTGGTTTCAGATGAGTTTAATTTAATTAAGTTCCATTACGTCATTAAGTTTAATCCATTAATGTCAATGATAAAAGCGTAATTGAAAACTTGCGTTTATGAAGTGGATAAGTTTCTTTCTTACCTACCAGGTTATATTTAAAAAGGCACTTTGCTTTAACTTTAAATCTAAATACTAATATTAATATAACTACAAATCTTAAATTCTAATTATTAAATGATAATGCTATAACTTTTTTCATTTTAAAAGCAAGGGTGGCAGAGCTCCATTTTCGACAACAACAAAAAAATTTTAAAAACGGTGAAAAATTAAAATTTAAGAATTAGGTAAATTTGGCCAACATTTTATAAGCCTCACCAGAGAGTATCGGAACAAAGCGATATTTTATGAAAATGGATGAACGATTCCTAATTTATGATGGGAGAAATAACTTAAAATAGAATTACTGAACTAAATATTATACATTAGCACGTTCACGCCGGGGTGACCCACCTGTGGGTCACGCTAGATTGTCTCATCTTGGCAGCGCACCGGAGTAAAAACTGGTAACAAATAAATTTCATATTTTAGTTTTTTTCCGGGAATAATAAAAATCCATAACTACCAATTGTTTTTAACGTATGCAATTTTTATATTGAATTGCTTCTTCGCCGTGATTAATTTCTTACAGTGAATTGTTATTGTTGAGAATAGATTAACTCCTCTCGAATATTATCTAATATTGAAATAGTTCTTCTACCAGTATTTTCTCTTTTTCCGTACCAGTATTTTCACTTTTCCCGGCGTGAACGTGTTAAATCATGAACGCAAATAGCTAGGCTATTTGCATCCTGTGAAAAAAGAAAATAAACGAACAGTAAAACCACTTCATTTCTAGCTAGTTTTTTTAGCAATAAATGTAACCGATAACCAAGACTTACTTATATAGATACATTTGTTTTCCTGATAAGGATGGAATCTTGCACATATATTTCAATTTTTTAAAGGTATTGGTATCCGGGGCACAATATTTCTCTCGACAACAAGCTAGTTTTAACACGCAGAATGCCATGCTAATTTTACATGGCTTGCATGTCTGGCCAAACGGTAAATAACTACAAACTAAATTTGCAAGTATTGGACATATTTTACTAGTTTTTTAAGAGGTGTAGCATGACTTATACCGGAAAAAGTGGTGAATTATATAGGCCTACGAATTGCTTAGAAATAGTGGTGGTTAAAAATCTATTAAATTGAATTTATTAAACCAAGAATCAATAAACTACCACTAGAAAATATTTATTCGCTCTCCGGATCAAGTTGGCATCTCTGTATATATAAATAAAACAATTTTTGTGTGTTCCATATTGCATTAATTTCTTCAAACCATTTAAGTAACGATAATAATATAAAAAATTAAAAATTTACTCGAATTATGTGTTTCTAAAAATCTTGGCTTCGCCGGTGACCCCCATGGCATTCAACGTGTTAATAGAACGCCAAATTGTTGCTCAGCAAGTAATATGTTTTCAGAGTTCTCAATGTATTGAGATGAACAGGAACATTTTCTTTCAAATTTAGTGCACACCAAAAAATATTAAAATCTCATTTTAATGCCATTGAAAAATATATGGCAATTAAACGAGTTAATAAAGGGTGAAAACACAGTTACCGTAATATTATTTTTCGAACTTATAATTATATTTCAATTGTTAAAATTAGGACTGCAAAATTAGTCGAAGAACTATTCGCCGAAAACCTTACAGCACACCCATATGACTAACAGGGAGAAAGTAAGAGAGAAAAACAAGCTCATCTCTTTGGAAGAAAACAAATAAGATTTCTTTCTACAATCCTGTCACTTTCGATGTCTTCCTTTTGATGGATTGCGTGTAGAGATACAAGAGGGATGTACCAACCCTCCTTCCCTGCCGTCCCATTACGCAAGTAAAAGGCTTCGCCAACCTTTTGTTCTTTGTTCGAAAGCAGCCAACTGTAAAAAAAATCACAATTTTAGAGGTAGAAACGGACGCCTCTTGGCGCACATTGTGATTTGAATTTGGTTGAATGACAGACTTCGTATCGCGTGGATGAGTCCTTTGGTTGAGAGGCACAAGTTTTTGCATAAAGCTGCTGTTTTTGCTTCTGTTTGTTAAATGTATTTGGGCATGTGGTAACTAACGGTGTCATATGGCATGTCTACTTTGTCTTTTGTTTTGAAAAGTTGCTAAATGGTTTTTCTACGTACCTATGCATAACTTCCAACTTGCCCGGTCATTAACAAGGATTTAACAAACTATTAATAAATAAAGAAAAAAGTATTTTTAGAACTAAGCTACTTCGGTAATATTCAAATGCAGAAAAATTTTAAATAATAGATTTTGAATAACTATGTAAGAATTATTGATTCGATGACTTTGAAGTTAGCAGCTGTGTCTTCGTTTCCTCTCTTCGCTCTCTATGCATGTCAGATTGCAAGTCTATCAATATGTGGACCGATTTCGATCGAATTCTTTTTTCTTTTCTTTTTCCAGTTGACGCAATTTAGCAAAATTTAAAAAATAATAATAACCGGTTATTTCATTTTCTGCAGCAATTCGAAAAGTACCCGTATGAAAAAAGTGGTAGCAGGTATGCATCTAAATTAAATTGAAATTTTTTTCTGTTTCCCATTGATTTGGTTAAATATCATAGATGTAACCAAAATGTAACATCTGTCAAAATGTAAAATGTCTGCCAAAATGTAACATCTTTGGAAAAGATTTACAAAATGGGAATAGTACAAAGCTGGGGGAACTTCATGGGGGATTTTTCAAATGGTAGCTAGAGTAATGGTATAAGAGCCAGAGGGGTATGGTATAAGAGCCAGAGCATTCGCCTTCCAATGAAGGGGACCGGGTTCGAATTTCAGCTATGGCTGATCGTTACTAATTACACACCCGGCACGCGCAAACCGCAGTGCTGAAGTAAAAATACCATCAGTGGTAGATGGATCATGGGTTAGAGTCGGGGAGATTTTAGTGGGTCTCCTCTCAATGTAACACAAATCCGGGCAAGTTCCATCAAAAAGTCCTCCAATTTCTCCCTATACTTGATCCATGAGTTCCCTTCTCTTCTGGATTGGGTCTAAAATTGCAATGCTACGGAGTTGAACATTAGTAGCCGTAAACTCAAAATTGGGTCAATTGTTCAACAACGATTATAAAATGAAAAGTGGCATCTAAATTTAAGTTTCAATATATGGTGTGTTGTTTTGCTTAGTGACAAACGACTAACTTTAACAAACTATAGCTAACAAGCAAACAACTAAGACAATTAACTAAGTGATAACCTTTATTGCTTTGTTGTTTAATGAATTGTGGTCGTTAAAAGATTAAAAGTAATTAGTTTTACACATCTAGTGGCTTGTAACATTTGTTAAGTTAGTGTTGCAAGACTGGCTACACTGCGCATTAAAGGATTAGCAAACCGTATGATCGCTGTCCACTGTAGGTTGATAGGATATTTCATAGATTAACATATCGGAATAAATCGATGGATTTTGTAGTGCAATCCTAATTTGACATAGAATAGAAGTTTACCTGCAACTGCGGTTTCACAAAAAAATACTATGGTGACAAAAGTCGAGCCTGACAAGGTGGCTACAAATATTTCGCACCACAGATAAACATCTAGGAAGATGGCATCTTGGCAGCTGTGTGTTGACAGCTGCTTATCTCCAATCGCCATCATCTTCTTTTGCTCATCTTGGGGATTCAAGACTTAGCTATTTCGAGGGAAATAATGGTGGCGAGACAATTAAGAATACAAATTCCTAACATGTGTCACGTACTGTTATATAGGCTCTTAACAATGGCACGGGAATCTCTCAAGGTTTTCCCGGCAGTAACATGATATTGAGGAAAAATATTTTTTGTTGCATATCTGAAAGAAAGTTTCTTCGACCGCAGAAATTTAACTGAATTATAGCTAACAATGAATTTGAAATATATGGATGAATGAATATGAAATATACAACAAAGCTACCACCTTACTGGTTGCCCACTATATACGGAGCGATCCAGAACAGAGGCAACAGCATCTAATCCTGGGATTGAGAATTTCTTTGAAACCCATAACCAGAAATGTTATAATAAGAGCATAGAGGTGCCAGTTAATTATGAACTGGCTGTTCTTGCGAATTTAAAACGGTGCTTTTATTTGCTAAAATTACCTTAATTTTTTGTTTTCTTGTAATTTCTTGTACTCTTGTTTTACCGAAATTCCAATTCAGCTGCTTCATTTTCCAGCAACAGCCTGAAATACAAGAATTATACTTTTTGGGACAGTTCTTTAATAACATCAATCAAAGTGGATATACCTTTGTGACTACCACAACTAATTGAGATTTCAAGATTGTGTATATAAAATTAAACATTAAAGTCGGCGAATTTGTAAAAAAAATTTATTAATTAATTAAAAGGTTTAGTACAAAAATGAAAAAATTAAACTTGTTTTTACGTATAATGGTTGCTGAATTAGTGGAATGACCTTTTTTAGTTTTATTGAAGAATTGTTTTGGTAATTACTATGTAAATACATTAAACACAACAATTATTTTGGAGCAAGACAGATTCAAGGTCAAAAATTAAGCTTGGTAAATCTTAAAAAATTTAAATTAAGAACTTTATTGGTTTTTATTTGCTTCGTTAGTTGAAAAATTTTTTTAAAAAATTTCATTAAAAAATACGTCACATTACAGGGGGGACAATGTAAATACATTAAGCACAACAATTATTTTGGAGCAAGACAGATTCAAGGTCAAAAATTAAGCTTGGTAAATTTTAAGAAATTTAAATTAAAAACTTTATTGTTTTTTATTTGTTTCGTTAGTTGAAAATTTTTTTTAAGAAAATTCATTTAAAAATACGTCAAATTTCGGGTGGGAAATGAGCTATTCGTATATTATTCCCATTTTCTTAGCTCATTAAAATAAAATAATAAAGGCAAACAATTTCCAAACAAAAAGAGAGTATTAATATTTTTATTACTAAATAAAAGATTCAAAATCGTGTTTGTGATTGGTTCCTAATAAACCAAATCTACAACCACTGATTTAAATCTAAAGCAATAACCACAAACTTTCTACAACTTTTTAATGATATTAATACTCATACACAAAAATAATGTCACCAATAAAAATACGAGATTGGATATAATGACGTGTAATTGGTTTTCAAAGATAGAAAAAAATTGCTAATATTTGTTACTCCTGATAATAATGACCAACAGAAAATGTAAAATATCTTAAAAACTCTTAATTTTTGGATAAATGAGGTATAAAATTAGAAGTGAATTAAACAAACAGATAGAGAATTCTTTTTTTTTTCTTTCGAAAAATGATAAATATCAATTGGTTGCACACAGAAAACGTTCTTTAAAAAGTGATAAACATCAGCTTTAATATTCATCACACAAATTTTCACATCCGACAAACCTGCATTATTCATTATTAATATTCATCATTATTATTATTATTCATTATTTTTCGTTATTATTATTATTCATTGTTATTCATTATTCATTTCAAAATATTATTTCATTATTAATTTGGTTCTAAAATTTCTACAATTTTTTAATGAAAGTTTCAAGAAATACGAGATTGGATAAAGTGACATTTTGATTGTTTTAAAGATAGAAAAGTTCATGCATATTTGTAAATCCTGATAATAATCTGCCGAAGACAAATTACATATTTCAAAATTCTTAAATGTTTGGAAAGATGAGATATTGAATTAGAAATCAATTAAAGAAATAGACAGAAAAATCTTCTTTGCAATACGATAAGTATCAGCTTCAAGTGACTGAACACGAATTTGAATTGAATGATCCTCCAGAGGTGGATATGGTCTGATGCATACGTCCTCTTTCTTAATTTTATTGGCAGTTGGTTCAAATTTGTTTTCCTTCGCATTTTTAGACAGTGTAGAAATGATGGATTGGTATTTACAACTCATTTTAAATCTTAAATGTCATACAGGAAATTGTATGTTTGATTTATTTGATATTAATTGAAACTTTGTCGATGATGCTGACTATTAATTTACATAAATTTAAAAATGATTTACAAATTGAGGAGTTCGATACACGCTTGTAGACCACCCAGGATGTGTCAGTCACTATTTAAGAGATAAGAACAGACAAATGAAATAAACTGTTAAATACTTAGAGATCATTGTTGTCTGTTTTGATATAAGTAAACAATAGTAAATAATGATCCATGTTTTGTTTTCTTAGAAAAAAATTGCATGTTTTAGAATAATAACTTATATTTGTCCTTCACTAATAATTAAAATTTGAAATGAATGGTTCGAAATTTATTAGCATTGAAAAATGACGTCAGTTTTTTCTCACAATCCTAAAATTTAACTGTAATTAATATTACTATTGTAAATAAGCATTCTGATAAATATAAAGTATAAGAGCTGCTTTTTTATTCTTAGTTTAGGAAATTAATTTAAACAGTTTTGTAAAACATACTGAGGTTTTTTTTTTAATAAGTGTCCCTTTCATATTTTGTAAAATCATTACAAGTTAAATGAAATAAACTAGTAGTTATATTTATAGTTAAAACAGTAAATGTATTGATAGTAATGGCTGCTATTTCTGTCACAAAATAGTACAATAAACTAATGAACTAAAATATAAAATCATGTAATTTCTAATTATACGGTAATAGTTAATAAGTTTCGATAATAGCGATTATATTCGGTAGCTTTGTGTGATTTGAAAGTTACTTTACTATCACTTTCTGAATTCAGGGTTCCCAAGGGTTTTTTTTTGGGGGGGGGGGATTCTGGGAAATGAACATTATAGACAACCACTATATGTTATTTTGTGGAGAAAATATATAATATGATAATTTTTTGCATACTTACCAAACTCATTTTTATCATAAAAAAATTACTTTTGTGACTTGAAAAATATTATGAATTGAGGTAATCACAAACTTAATACTATATATTTTCTTTTCCTAACTTAGCTATCACTTTCAAAACATTGTCTCTATGATTCCAGCGTATAAGAAGATCGTTAATATGTTATTCATGTCTAAATAAGTAACAAAATAAATAAGAATTTAAACTTTATCCCGCAATTACCTCGGACCTAACACTAATAAAAATTGGAAAATTCTTATCTCTTTCAAGAAACAAAACTCCCATTAAAAAAATCATTTCAAAGCTTTATTCTAAATATCACGTGGCACTTATTGCCCCACAGAATCGTCTGCAAACTCAGATCTTGCTTCTAATAAAAATCAGATGATTCTAATCTCTTTCTTGAAATAATTCTCTGATCAAAAACAATTTTCTCAAATCTTTATTTTAAATATCACGTGACATTTATTGCATCTCAGAATCGTCTCCAAGTTCCACTGAATCAAAAAATTAATTCTCCTTTATGCGAAGCGTTTTTCCCCTTCGGCTTCTACAGTAAGCAAATATTTCTGTTTCAAATTCTGTTAGATCCAATTAATGATACGCTGAGATGTGTTCTTTGTGTCAAAAAAATGCTGTCTCATTTGAATCCGGCAGCAACACATTGCAAGAAAAGAGGAGAAAAATTTAAAAAGAATTGCAAAATAGTTTTGCTAATAGTTAGTATACTATTCCTGCATGCAAAAGGAACACAAAAAAACCTTTAATACTCTATTCATAACCAAATGGTACAAAGAAATAAGGCAGTTTGACTTTATGCAGCAGTTTACTTAGACTTGCAGCAGTTTACTTATAAAAATCAGAAGATTCTTATCTCTTCCATGAAATAATTCTCTCTCATTAAAAACAATTATCTGAAATCTTTATTCTAAACATCACGTGGCATTTATTGCATAACAGAAACGTTTGCGAATTCCACTGAATCAAGGAATACATTCTCTTTTAGACAAAACGTTTTTCCTCTTCGGCTTCTACAGTGAGCTAAGACTTCTGTGGGATCCAATTAATGATACACCAGAACGTGTTCTTTGTGTCAAAAAATCTTGACTGATTTGAATCTGGCAGCAGCACATGACAGGGGAAGAGAGGAGAGAAGACACGCGATAGGTATTTATGGGCGTGTCTGAGCATCGGCTATTATGCAAACGAAACGACCCATAAGTATATGTTTAGAGGCGTGTCTGGGGACTATTACTACCCCCCACCGCATCTTTGATTTTAATCCATCAGACCCGGATGCCCGAGAGCTAAATTTCCATATTCGACCAAGAAAAAAAATCTTTCATACTTATAACGAACATGAAATTCATACTTCAAGCATAAATTGTGGGTACTTAAATTGTGCAAAAGCCTTGGATACAATTTAGATGTTACAATACATAGTTATTTCAAGCAACATTGCAATGCTTACCGAAATGACTTTTTAAACTCGAACTAATAACTGAAAATTTTTAGTCTATTATTCAATTTCTATGAAGAATTCAATCCAAAATAAACGTACACGAGAAAAAAAAATCCTGTAAAATATCTGAATGTTTTAATGGTTGTAGTATAATAGTTGTATGCAAACATCTTTAACTCCAGAAACCAGATGGAATTTTAGATTGGACCAGATAAGTTTGTTTTTTTAAAAATTACATTTTCGTAATGGTGAAATAATTTTTTTCTTTTCAAATTTTTACAATTATCCTTTTAACTGAAGAAGTTAGAGGATGGCGCAGGCAAGTAACATTTTCAGGGTTTATTCAGACAAAATAACATACATTTGTCGCCTCATTGGTCTGTTTAATGTAACGCTATTGTTTTTGCACACTATAGGGAGTTTAAAGATTCTTTCCATTTTTGTTACCACTATAATTCATATAGCTTTCTTAATAAATATCCCAATCCTATAGAATGATTTCGAAATTGCTGGTATTAAAGCCTTAAAAAAGTTATTAACTTCTCTCCTTACTTTGGTCGATCCGAATTCTGCAAGGGTAAAAATATAATTTCTAGAAATGATACTATTTCCCAATAATAAAGCTCTAATGCTGTTATCATCTTGAAAAACACCCATTAAGTCTATAGTGGGCATTGGCGATCTGTTTTTTGTTATAATTTCTTTTCTTCATTTGAATAAATTTGATTGGGGCAAAACCAATGTCTTTCTCGAGAAAATCTCAAGATGTATCAAGATCAAATCTACGAAATAGAAATTTTACTATTTTGATCTTTACAACAGGAGCAGTATTCATCTGTGCTTCTTTCGACAAAGGAATAGTCGCATACTCAGATGTTTTAATATCCTCTGGAGTTTCAGTGGTAACGAAAGAAAATGGAATAGTCTCAGGCAGGGCAATAGCGTTAGAAGGAAATTCACTTATCATCTAGGTTGGAGTGGAGTAGTACACTGTTTCTTTAACATGAACGAGCCTTTGCTTCACCTTTCGCTTCCCAGCTTCTATCGTTTCCCCAATTAACGGCTCAGTATCACAGGTCGAGTTCCTCAGATGCCCCATACATTTGTTCGATTCGGATTTATTTACTAATGAAGAATATGGAATAGTCTCAGACAGGACAATAGCGTTAGAAGATTCACTTATAATCTAGGTAGGAGTGGAGTCAACAGTGTCTTTAACATGAACAAGCTTTATCTTCACTTTCCGCTTCTTAGTTTCTATGGTTTCTTCAATTTGAGGCTCAGTATCAGAGGTCGAGGATTCGAATTTTCAGATGTCCCATTCATTTATACGATCCTGATTGATTTGCTAATGAAGAAAATTGAATAGTCTCAGACAGGACAATGTCGTCAGAAGATTCACTTATCATCTAGGTAGGAGTGGAGTCATCAGTGTCGTAAACTTGAACAAGCTTTTTCTTCACCTTTCGCTTCTTATTTTTTATGGTTTCTCCCATTTAAGGCTCAGTATCAGAGGTCGACGCTTCGAATTCCTCAGATGTCCCATTCATTTGTTCGATTCTGATTGATTTACTATCAGTTAGAGGAGAATTCTGAACTAAATAGAGTCTAAATAATCTAAAGTCTGGACTAAATAATTATCTTTCTCAAATTCCCCAATTCTATCCGTAAGAAATCAAACAACTTCATTGTAATATTTATGGTGAGAATTTTGCATTGTAGAATAGGAAGCATAACGTTCCATAACTACATTACAAAGTTAATAATCTTAGTTTCAACTCTCTGTATAATAAGCTTTCACAATGAAATTTCAACTAAAACGAATCTTCAACACTTAATTCAATGCCACATATTGTGTTTTTCATAACCTTAAAATAACAATACAATAAATTAACAATACAATTGTTCAAAATTATAATAACAATACAATAAATTAACAATACAATTATTCAAAATTATAAATTCTTATCTCTAACATTTTTTGTTAACATTTTGTTATTTTGTGACATTAGACTGAAATTATAACATTTGCTGTTTGGAAACATTTATTTATTTTTATTTATTAGTTAACTTTAAAACTTATATATTTCTTTTTTTAGGAAAATAAATTAAAAAGAAATTCTGAATTTGGAAAACTATGTAGCTTACAACAGGACACATTCCATAGTATATGACCTCAATATCATATTTTTGTAAGTATTTGGCTACCCTGGAAAACCACCTTTTTTTTGTATGAGATTTTCAAACAGACATTATATATTTTCGCGTAGTTGTTTACAAATTTGCATTCGGTTTCTCTATACAAGCTACCGTTTTTATGGAATTTAGTAATGTATTCCTAACCAGGAATTTCTAATTCACTCGAATGAGTACTAAGTGTCCCTAATTCTGCTACGTTGGTAGTGGTAGAAAAAGGTTCTTTCAGTTCTTGATGAGATACGTTAGACAAGCATATATATATATATATATATATATATACAGTTGGAAATATATTATATTCTTATTGCATCTTGATATTAGAAAAATAATTCAAGTGCTCATATTAAATCTTAAGTTGCTAACCTACAAAACGAGCACTGTATACCCGACAAAAGAAATTAACAAAATATGCATGTTAATTTTTGCGAAACTCAAATTATATTTTATAAACTATATAAATTTAACGATCAAAAAATTCAGTCAAATAACAATAATAATAAAATCAAACAAAACAAGGACAGAAGAATAAGTTATTTTCTAAGCGATCAAAAGTTATACTTCTTAAAAATAAATTCTTTAACCAATTAAGCGAAGACTTTAAACTAAGAAATCATCCACCCGGGTCTGGCATTAAAACCAAGCAATGACCTGTATACTCGTGGATTGCAGGATAAATAGATCTATTATAAATTTTACAAGAAACTGACTTCCAAGATTTCATTAACAATCAATTGCATATATGCAGGACTGTTTTGTTTAAGCTTTTTCTTTTATCTAAATGATGAACAGTTCATAATTAAAATAGTTTATAATTGAAAACAGTTGGTTTTGGGTCGCGAGCCTCCCTCTAAACCGCAACGTAAAATATTTACCAGTTATCCTCGCAATATGAAGGAAACATACCAGCAAATAATATTTGTATTGTACAGTTTATTTTATTTCATAACCGGCGTTGAACCTGTGACCCAATTCTGCGTTTACGACATCAATGCTTAACTCCGTAACCTTGTATTTTTGAAGCAACCCAGAAGACAATGGAACACTTGGATCAAGAATTGAGACAAACTAGACTTAATAGAGGTCTTTTTGATGGAACTTGTCCTTTATTTGCTCTACGTGTAGAGGAAAACCACGAAAATCTTCCATTGACTCTTGATCCGTATACCACTGAGGTCGGTGCAAGCAGGGAGCAGTAATTTATATCAACCAGTCACAGCTGGATAAGAACCTGGGTGACCTCATTGGAAGGCAAACGTTCTATCCCCTAAATTACTGCGATTGTAATTTATTAGAATCACGAGTTTTGATATTTAATGGCGATATTCTTATTTCACAAGGCAATATTATATATGTCATACGCAAAGCAATAAAGATTTAGCTCGGCGTACTTTACTGGTTAATATTCTAGGCACATAAAAGTGTTGATATAATTAAACATTAAACTCATGAAATAATAAAAACTACTAGAGTAAAGTAGGATGCTTTTGCAAGACAAAACGTAAAAAAAAGAGAGAGAGAAATTGCTACAGCTATAAGTTAATATGTATTATAAAAATCATAAAATAGAACTTCCCTAAATTTGAATTTAAACATCCATCAAATCATGCGTGACTTAAATATATGCTTTCGAACAAAAAACCACTTCAATTTTCTAAGTGTCTTCAAATATTTTCCGAAAATGGTGTTATAAAAAAATATTTGATTTGAAAGCAACATTTCCTTTCTTCTAAAATAAACGTTGTTTTCTAACACTCAGATTCAGACAAAAACTCAACATAATTATAAAGCATTTCAGGAAAGAAAGAAAAAAAAACCCGTACATCAAATACCACTTCTCACTTTCTTTCATGTTGAGGCAAATATTAGTACAATGTTCGACAACGCCAAACGTGAGAATTGTTAGATTAAGTTCTTTTCACAAAATCGCATACATTTGCAGCCAATCCTTTTCTACTTTTGTTCGTAAAAGGTGACAAAATAAGCATAAAACCAGAAATGGGTGGGTATTTCCAGACATGCAAAAATCGCCAATTCTTCCGTGCTTTTAGGGTGATGGAGATATTTTTCCCAATTGGGAGGGGCATATCTCTCAATTTTTGATGTAAATGATCAGCAAACTGTTTACTCTGACGCAAGCGAGTAAAAAAAAAGTAAGTTAATGATCGTTTTTTGTTAAACAATTCCCATTATATTCGGAAATAATCGAAAAATAAGCGTTAGAAAGTGGGTTTCGATTTCAAAGCTGATGTATTATTCATCTTGCTAAAAAGGTAGAACTCAGTATTTTTTTATCGTAATGCTGACTGGTACATCAATTGTGAATGATAATCGATGGCAATTAAAATTTTTGCTTTGCAAAAATTCTTATTTTTCTACCAGAACTGAAATTATTTCAAAGTTTCGAGGTGTTAATTTTTTTTTTTATTATTTCATTTACATTGATGAAAAAGTGAATATAATAAACAAATTATTCTATACAATTTTCTTGTTTTTATTCTTATTATTTAACACTAATATTTCAATAAAATAACTCTAGAGATACGAACTATGCCAAAAACAATAAAAAATATCGTTTTTTTCTTTCTTATATAAGGGAAAGTGCGGTAAGACCAGGTAGCTAAGATTCAAAGGCCTGTTGGAACTAAACTGTTCAACTTAGAAATTGCCAGATTTAACCCCTTGGGGACGGGTGATTCAGAAAAGCATGCGTACAAAATCAGAATCAGGATGTAATTAAATAAAAAATGGTAACTTAAATGCAGTCGTTGCTAATTTTACAGACTTATTTTGCTTTTACTTTAATTATTGTTAGTTTAATCATACATATAATCAATATTAGTTAAAAGTATAACTAAATAGTTTTATTTTGAACAAAGTAATGGTGAATTAAATAAATCAATCAATTATAACTTCACCCACAAATAAACTGCTAAAGAATTACTTTGATTACCAGTTTTATCTTTTTACCCCGGTTGATACGGCTTTATGCTGGCACGTATTTGTGACAGTCGACGCGAAAGGGTTAATCAAGATACTCATTGTTAGTTATTTACAATATATCATTCCTGAAAAGTCCTAGGTATTCCACTTTTTAAAAAAGATTTTTTTACTGGGAAAAAATCAAATTCCCCGGTCTTAGCTCACTAGTGAGTTCACATGTTAACTCTATAGTAAATTTAGAAACATTAGAATTTCAGTGAAAAAGTAGCAAACATTTCTATTTCATCTGACAATTTAAGAAAATTGTGCATGTAATTTACTTGTGACGTATTCAAAGGAAAGGGGAGGAAGATGGACAATTGTCCCACACTGCTGAAGGCAAGACCAAAATATCTTACAAAAATTTATAATATATAAAAATGTATATACTACACTGGTTATCATAAATTAAGGAAAAATCACAAAAATAGCGATAACTCTTTCAAAAGTAAGCCAAACCGTGCAAAATTTGCATATGTTGTCCACTAAGAGTAGCTGAGTAAAATTGCAATATGCAAATTAGTGGCGCTGCACTCGGCTTACGTCATCTGCCTGGAGCATAAAAGTCCAAGTTTGAGAGAAAGCACACAAATTTTACTGTGATTGCGACATTGNTGCCAAAAGCAATAAAAAATATTGTTTTTTCTTTCTTATATAAGAGAAAGGGGGGGGGGGTAAGACCTTGTAGCTAAGTTTCAAAGACCTGTTGAAACTAAACTGTTTAACCTAGAAACTGTCAGGTTTAATCAAGATATTCATAGTTAGTTGTTTATACAATATATCATTCCTGAAAAATCCTAGGTATTCCATTTTTTTAAAAGTATATTTTTTTTCTGGGAAAAGGTCAAATCACCCGGTCTTAGCTCACTAGTGAGTTCACATGTTTACTCTATAGGAAATTTAGAAACATTAGAATTTCAGTGAAAAAGTTGCAGACATTTCTATTTCATCTGACAATTTAAGAAAATTGTGCATGTAATTTACTTGTGACGTAATCAAGGGAAAGGGGAGAAAGATGAACAATTGTCCCACACTGCTGAAGGCAAGACCAAAATATCTTACAAAAATTTATAATGTATAAAAATGTATATACTATATAAAAATATATATATAATACAAATATAGTATATAACATTTCTTACAAAAATATAAATAATAAATATGTATAAAAATTAAAATTTTGTATAAATGGTCTTTGAAAAATCTACAAAATATGAAAATATTATTTTGTTCTTTGGGGAAGAGCTCCGCAACAAATTTTTTCCGCGGGCCCGTAAAACCTTTCTTACAGCCTTTGATGAAGCTAGATTCTTCCTCCGTTGCATTGCAGCTTTCGTGGGCTCAGTCAACGCCTCCTATAACTGAAAGCCTTTATACGGTTTTTATAGGTTATCCGATCAGACCACTATGAAGGATATCCACTTACCGAACGAGTCATTTAATACAGAATATAGTTAAAATAAGAAAGTGGTAACAAATATATGACAAAAAATTTATTTTATTTATGACTATTATTAGTTTGCCTTATTCACTAGTCAACCACTACAGATTCAATTCTTAAATATATAAGATAAATATCTCTCAATTACTTTTATAAAAGGTTTTGGGTTCATGCGTACAACTGGTTCACTTTTTGAACAGTCTGCGCGGACTACTTATGAAAGACCGTGTGGAGGCTTCTTGATGTAGGAGGTGATGGCTCAGCGTAGACTTACGTCAAGAACAAGATCGCACAGGTCTTACCCTAAGAGCAGAGATTATCGGAACAGAATTGGACTAAATCCATATTGTATCTAAAGGCAGGAATCTTTTATAAACGTAAAATAAGTTAAGCTAGAAATAATTTTGTAACTGTAATGACCAATAAATAACATACCTGCCAACTCTTCCGGATTTTCCGGAAGATTTTGTTTTCATATTTAAAATGGTAGTAAATACATACTATTTTTTCTCTTATAAACTTAATTTCTAAATGATTTTGATCACCACTATTCTTACAGAAATTAACCAGATATATTAATATGCGTTACTATCATGGTTGTCAACTTAAGTTTGCTTATAACAACGTATTTGTTTGCTTAAAATTGAAGTTTTAATTCCATTTTAATACCACTGGGAAAAAAGATAATGGAAGGGATTAAAAGTTGGCAGGTATGAAATAAGACTCATTTAAAAACTAAAAAACTTTAGAGAGCTGACGTAGCAAAGCAAATTTATCTAAACTACCATCGTTAACTAATCGTCATCAACACGCCAATATGGTAGATCTTTTTTCTTGACTTGTAAAGTGTAATTCTGAATTCGTCCGCTAGAAAACAAAACTAATTTCGTCACGATCGAGGTACTCGGTATCGCCCCACTACCCGGTTTTACCCCACTCTCCCATGCATGGTACATCAAGCAAGGAATATAGCAGAGAGAAGTCTAGCTCTTCAAATACGTGACCAACGAGGGGAACTGCTCGGGGTCGAATGCTGTACAAGAAAAACTACTTACTGGTTGAGCTTTACACTCAGATTCAGCAGAGCATTATATGTACTTAAGATCCAGAGCATGAGCATAAGAAGCACAGTGATTGTCAGGAGGTACGTCGTCTGTGAACCAGTTGTTGGACAACTCTACATGTATAGTTGGGTAAGCTGATGCCTTCCTCGCCACCATTTTATTCCTTCATTCTATGCCATGCCAAAATGTGTTAGCAGATTTAATCAATATGGAAGATATAAATGTATTCTCAAAGATATATCTTAATTAATAGTACTGCGCTGTTTATCAATTATATAAAAATGCAGAAGATATCATAGATTTAGTATATCACTGTGTCAGAGAGATGTACCAGTAGGGATCATATACATAAATACATTAATTATTAATTTATCATATCGGGTAGCACAATTAACAACCACTCAGGGGTAAGCTAATTCCTGCAACTTAAGTGTAGAGAGCAACCCGGTACGAGTGGTAATTACCAGAACGGCCGGGTCTCTACTTTAACAGAGCCACGCTTACTTACACATATACACACATCCTCACATTCCTTTAACTCGTCCCCCCTTCGCATATATTCCCAAACTGTAAATACTGTAAATATTCATTAGTGTTTATTTTCTCATAGTACTTTAATTTTGCCTTTTTCATGTACTTTTTTATTGCTTGTAATTTTGTTATTACCTAATATTGGCAAAGGGTAATTTTTTTCTCTCCCACGAACTCTATTTTACACTCCAAACTTTATTTTTGTGATGTATGTTTCTTAGTCTAATTTCAGGATGAATGGGGAAAGGGCCGTAACGGCCTCAGACGCACAGTTCCACTACAGCGAACAAACGGACGGGTAGCATAATTTTTTTCTGAAACTTTCAAAGCTACAATTTTTACATGAAAATAAACACAATAGTTTCTATAAAGCAAAACAATATTCCTCGAGATATTAATTTCAGCTATTAAATAAATTTTTTCATTCATTGCAAGAACATTCTTTTATTACTGAGATTGAAAAATAGGTGTTAGAAATATCACTTCGTTGATTTACGTTTTATTTTGAAGTGTTCCTAAAAATAATATCATTCTAAAATAGAATGTGTTCTAAATGCTTTGACTTATACCATTACATTATTGCACATTGTTTAGGTCTATTGTAATCTTCTCAAAAGTTTTTTTTTTTTAAAAATAAAGAATAAAAATAAAAAATAAATAATAATTTTTTTTTTAATTTAAAATTTAAAAAAAAAACAGTTTTGATAAGTGGCAATTCACAATGTATTTTCTGACCAAAAGTATCTGAACACCAGTGGAATATACTCGGAGAGTTCTGATGCAGATACTAATTGAAGTCCCTCTTTTACATTGATGAAGGACAGTACCCGTCTGGGTAGACATTCCACCAATTTTTGATAACTGGCAATTCATAATGCATTTTCTGGCCAAAAGTATCCGGGCACCAGTGGAATATACTCGGAGAGTTCTGATGCATATATTAATTTGATAAAAGTTTCTCTTTTGCATTGATGACAGACTGCATACGTCTGAACAGATTTTACATCAGTTTTTGATAAGGGGTCATAGAAACTGACTTCCAGCCGTCTATCATAGCTGAAGTTAGGGCTGGCAGTGAGGATACTCGAATTCTTTGGCTGGGCTATCTGCGTTCTAATTCGTCCCAGAAGTGTTTTCTGAAAAGGACAATTCAGTTTTGGACATCCATTTGTCAAACCATGACTGCCATGTTTGAATAGTTGAGTAGTTATTCAGCTGGATGAGAAATGGTCGATAACCAAATTATCGCCTTAGCGTTGGGAGAGAAGCGTTGCTCACATGTGCAGAAATATGAAGACACTTCTAATACTGAGGGTATGTAAAAAAAATTCTTTCAACAGCAAATGATTTGAAAGAGTTTACGTGGCAAAACTGGAGGCAAAATTTAAAAGATCGTGCTTGAAGATTTTATAAATGGGGCCCTTTATATCCATGCAATATTTTCATCGACCAAAATGAGAGTTGGAAGTTAAAAAGCTTCTTTCCCTTTTCAATACAACTGTAACTTTAAAAGCATTGTAATATAAATATTGAAACCCAACAGAATGATATATTAACTTCCTCTCCGAATTTTGGTCGATCCGAATTTTGTATGGGTAAAAAAGACCCCATTTCTACAAGCTTCAAGTATGATTTTTCAAACTGTCTCAAGAGTTTTGCTGCATGTATAAACTCTAAATAAAATGTTCCAAAAAATTTATGACATAAAGAATGATTGTTTACTTAGAGTTAGTATAGAAATGTTTCCATATTTTTGTCCAACATCTGTACATCTTAGACTGCTAGTTTTCAACCACAGGAACTAACAGACTCAGACCAAAACATGATGATTTAAATAAGTGTCCGGATAGATATGTTTGGCCAAGTTTCATGGTAATAAGTTTCATAAAGAATATCTTTATCCTTATCGACCCTTTATCCGCCGGACATTTTGTAACAATAAGAAAAGCATCTTGGCAAGTAGCATAGCATTGGCAAGTAGAATTTTCGGGCCAATCCAACGTAACTAACAAATCAAACACGTTTCAGTACTACAGTAAGAACGCGCCATGAAAGATCCCTCTATTTATGCTTTTAATTCTATTTGTGCTTCGTTTTCATTTTTGTGATCTGGCAATCTTATTACGAAAATATTTTAAATCATTCTTGAAAGATTCAGGTACGTGTAAGTTCATTTGAATTAGCTACTCGCTTTATAGATTTCGTTTTGTGTTTTGTTCGGTATTTTCTATACAGTTTATTTGCTGTTTTTTGCTTCATATGTTCTATTTCGTAGATATTTTTTACTTAATGTGTTCTGTTTTCATTTCAATTTTTTTAAGTGCTCCTCACACTATGGTATTGATATATTTTGCTTCGGCTGTAGTGATATAATATTAAAAAGCACTCCTTTTTCGCTTTATAATCGTGTGAACTAATGAAGAGATTATATCTTTCCATTACATTGTTTTCCGGCTTTTTAATATTTTATTTTAATAATTTTTCCTCTTCCCTTTTCATTTTTATTTTTTTAATCTTTATTGTATTATATATATATATATATATATATA